>NW_010334875.1:0-9232 GCF_000700745.2 Antrostomus carolinensis | reverse complement strand
GGGAAGGGTGTGGATGGAAAGGAAGAAGCTGAAGAAAATAAAGTGATTTTAGAACCTTTATCCTCTTTGCGTTAGCTAACCTTCCACCCTAAACACCTCTGCCATTACACAAGGTAGGAACTAACCTCAAGAAACGGTGATTTTCCAATTGATGCAATTATGAAATTTTTAAAATTTTTGCTATTTATATTATAGAAGCAGCCAAAACCATGTTCAAAACATGACTGTACAGTGCTGTGTACTGCTCATCAATATTTTTTAAAGACAGTCAGTTTACAATTCAAAACCATGTTTCTTCCCCTTCAGCAACATGAAATGTACTTCAGTTAAGTTAATGAATTAACTTCAAGCTACTGCTGAGAATACCAGTAATTGAGAAGCTGACAGAAAATAAAAACTAAACATTTCAAAAGCAGACATAAGCCCACATCCACAGCCTTCACTGAAAATGGTTAATCAGATGAAAAACTGTGTGTTTCTTCAAATCCAGAGATGCAGCTTTCCAGAGATCAATGGCACTACTTGTCAGAAAATATTTACTAGACTCATTCCTGGGTGAAATTTAACAGTTTATGATATATAAGATATCATAGCAGATGATTCAAAGATGCCTTTTGGCCTGAAAGTCTATTAATCTACAGAAAGTGTAACACTGCTCCGTGGGGTGCAGGTGCCCACTGCTGGCAGTGGAGGCTGCCTGGGGACCTCTGCATGGAGATGCCGGGGCCGCCCCATGCTGGGGACAGCCGACTCCAGAACCTCAGCCATGCTGGTGTCACCTCAGATAAAGTGTATTTAAGAAACAGCAGAAAACATCAGAGAGGAAGGAGTAGGAAACAAAAAGGAGAAACAACAGAGGGAAAATCAAGGTCAGAAGAGGAGGAACAGCTCCATAGCAGGCCAGATATTCCCCATTAAGAGCCCACACTGGAGCAAAGGAAAGATGTGAGAAGAAAGGAGCAGCAGAGAGAAACTGCTAGGCTGACTGTGGACCCACCACCTTCCCAGTCTCTCATACCACTTGTTGCCCTGTTGAAGAGACTAGGATGAAGGAGTCAAGTTGAGCCTAAGAAGAGGGGAGGAAAACTGTGGTTTTAATGTTTGTCTTTCTGTTTCCCACTAATGAATCTGTAATTAAATATTTATTTGAAATTTTAAATATTTAAATAGTTTATTTTCCTCAAGCTAAATCTGGCCCATAACATTAGTTTGTAAGGGATCTACATCTATTCCCAACTTGACCCATGAGCTTTCTCACTCATGTTCTTCCTATCTTGTGCCTCCATCCCACTGAGGTGTAGATTGAGCAGATGAGTGAGAGTTTGGCTGGTAGCCAAGACTAACCCATCACGTGCTCAGCACTTGTGAGGCTGCACCTTGAGTGCTGTGTTCAGTTTTGGGCTCCCCACTACAAGAAGGACATTCAGTTGCTGGAGCGTGCGCAAAGAAGGGCAACGAAGCTGGTGAAAGGGCTGGAGAACAAGTCTTATGAGAAGCAGCTGAGGGAGCTGGGATTGTTCAGTCTGAAGAGGAGGAGGCTGAGGGGAGATCTTATTGCTCTCCACAACTACCTGACAGGAAGTTGTAGTGAGGTGGGTGTTGGTCTCTTCTCCCAAATAACAAGTGATAGGACAAGAGGAAACGGCCTTAAGTTGTGCCAGGGGAGATTTAGGTTGGATATCAGGAAAAAATTCTTCACTGAAAGGGTTGTCAAGTATTGGAACAGGCTGCCCAGGGAAGTGGTGGAGTCACCATCCCTAGTGGTATTTAAAGGATGTGTAGATGTGGTACTTGGGGACATGCTTTAGTGGTGAACTTGGCAATGCTAGGTTTATGTTTGGACTAGATGATCGTAATGGTCTTTCCCAACCAAACTATTCCATGATTCTAAGTGGAAGAAAGAACAAATATAAAGCGAGCATTCCTTCTTTTTCAACTGCAAGCTTGCTTGTGATTTGGACCAACTAAAACATTAGAGATGCAATATATCAAATAAGTTTGAGAGTAGAGACAAACAGAATGTTTTCAGGAGTCAGGAGTTTAAAAAGGAAGTAGTAAGATACATTACAGCAGCTAAGGTACCAGAACTAATCACAAGGAAAAATGGTTCATTTGCTTTAATCACCTGCTATTCAAACTTTAGCACAAAGTTGAATTAGGGAAAAGGAAACTGCACAAAAAATTGCACAGAAATAACACCAAGTATGGATGCAGGAAAGATTAGTTGTTTCCACTGAAGAAACTTTAAAAGTTTGCCATGGAGATGTATAGGAAGATGTATGGGAAGAAAAAACTAACTCCTGATACAAGCAGCTATACTGTCATTTTGTAAATTATACAGAACAGTAAATTATTCACATCTTAAAACAACCAGTATTTCTGTAAAAGCCCATTACTACCTTTACCAAGAACAATTCTCATGTAATTAAAAGCAAGATTTTATAATGTTGTAGCTTATATCAAACATAATTCTAGGTCTTAATTACACATATATTTGTTGTATTTTTCTATTTTCTCATTACGAGGATGAGATGGAGAAAAATTATTACTTTCTTGATGGTCTCTGATATAGACAAATAACAAATACTATGCAAATATCATTTCCAGGATAGCTGTGGTTTATTCTGTAGTAATAATTCATCTAACATTCAAATCTTTAAGATTCTATAATGACTGTCTTGCTAAAGCTGATTGCTTTTATTTTTAAGGAGATACCCCACCTAATACATTTCTTACTATTTGTGGAGTAAAACTTTTCAATAATGACATACACATTTGAATGTGTATCCTTGAACTACTATTCTGGCTACATTTAAGGTGCATATGTTATTGTGTTAAGAAAAAAAGAAAAGAACAGGAATGATGACTTAAGCGTTTTGAATCAAAAAATGGAAAAGGAAATAGAGATTCTTCTACTTCTTCATTAAAACATGAGTACTTACAATGCCGAGTAGTATTACTTTGAGGCTAAATCATTGAAATAAAAGCAATCAGGATAGAGTTTGGAAAATTCTAAAATCTTTCCAAGTAATTGGGATATAAAATATGTACTAGAGACATGTAAGTCCTTTTTCTTTCCTTTTAACCATTCCTGGAAGAGAGTATTTTCTGACCTGTTTTCGAATGCAAGCTCCTTCTTGGTTCCTCAGGCCCCTCAATTGGTTGGTCAGCAAGGAAAACTCGTGCCTGGTCCACAGCATTGAGAATGGTTTGTTCTTTATCCTTCAGTTCACGCCTCAGTGCCTTTTGGGAAGAGAAAGAAGAATGCCATTTGTAACTTGATCCTGAGAACAAGACATACTATGCTATTTTCTCTGTTTTCACCTCTCTGACCAGACCTGTCTAGTGAGCGAGTAGCAGCCGACATGTCATTCTGATGGCAAGATAAAATGTAAATTTTATAGAACAGAAATGTCAAGAAATTAATTAAGACTAGAAAGGTAATTTTTATAGAATTGACTTCAAGAATTGTACACAAGAAGGATTATGATGGTAGGGTTTAAAAACACTCATCTAACAAACTGAAACTACTACATTCAACTTCCAAAGAAAAAAAGTAAAAGGGTTTATTGCTATTAGCAGGATTGCTAACGTACTACAAGAGACTATTTTTTCTTTTTTGGTATCTGGAATAACAGAAAATTGCATCTGCTGAAACTTCAGAACATAATTTCAGAACTGCTAAAAAGAATTGCAAAAGTACTTTACATTCCTTAGAAAATGCTACCTCTTATTTGTGTCTCCTAATTATTAACATTTTAAAAACTTAGAAGATACGTAACCAAAACTTTTATGATGACAATACAGTCTTAAAAAACATCCTTCAAGTTACTCAAAAATATTTTGAGCCTTACTACACAGAAACAATTGAGCCTTATATACAGAAAAAAGAAATCTATTTTTCTTTGAGATTTTTTCATGCTAACAGAAATGAATTTCGGGATATTTCATTCTCCAGCAACTAAGACTTTTTTTGAAAGGTTAAGTGTAAGCACCCTTTTTTAAAAAAAAGCGTTAATAAGTAGTCAGCTGTAATGTTTCTTATAAAGCATTTTCTTCCATTCAGTCTTCTAAGTATAAATCTGTCCCACCTAGAAGGAAAGTGCTTTGTATGTTATTTGTATTACTTTCTACCAATAGAAACACAAAATACAATACTTTAAAAATTTACAGGCCCCATTCCAGTTCAAGAAAAGCAGTCAGTGTTCACAACTTTATATAACAAGAGTGCTTCCCAGTACAGAAAATTCTGAAAAGCTGTTACCATGAAAGTCTCACAAATGCTACTTTATCCTTCTCACCAGTAAGTCTCTTGATGCCACAAACACAAAAACCACCTGTCTCTTGACTTTAGCTTAGCAAGAGGCAAGATGTTATTTTTCCCCCCTTCTCCTCCACTTTTTTCCTTTATCCTCCTTATCCTCCCATATCCTTCCATTCCTTCTCACTCTACTTCTGCTCTAAGTTAAATAAAAAAACCAAAACTCAACAAAAACTAATCACTGAAAATAAGCTAACCTCCATTACATTTAGAAACTTGCATCATGCAGTCCTATTTTCAGTAACCATTAGCTATTGTCTTTATACAAAAAGCTCTTCAGAACAGTGTTATCTGTACTTGCTTTTCTGTAGCAATAACAATAAGAAGAATAAGCCCTATTCTTTGTACGATTAAGTATCTCCTATGTTTAATAAGAAGCAAAAATTGTAATTTAAAAATCAGGCCCTACTTTGTAAATTTATTTTTTTTTTAAAGAAACTGAAGTATCGTAAAGGCAACATTTCTGAAGAATCCCTTCAAATCAGTACAGTATGTATCAATATTTAAATTTCATATAACACAGATTTATTTAAGACTCTTCAAAATCATCCATATTTTACAAATCATGAAAACATTCTCTATGCAGGAATTTGCTTCAGGAAAGAAGGAAGACAGGAAGCCATTATCACTACTGTGCAATTAAGGCTCAAAAATTACCCATTTAAATAGCTTTTGGTTAATAAAGACTATATGAACGCACCATTAAAATACAAACCTAACTTTTAATTTCAAAATTAGAATTTCTGTCAGAAACAGAGGGGTGATCACTTCAATATGAAGCAAGAAATCTTTCTAGAATTACTTTTTTTCTCTCCATACAATTTCCTGAATATTTCCAAAGCATACAAGAAAAAAGGAGGCTATGACAGGTTTTGAGCCTACAAAGAAATTTCAACAGTTAGAAATAATCTAGAGATGGATCTCTTTTGCTGTGTCTCTCCTGTTTACCTTCACGTATTGTGTTCATCCATTTCTCCTAATCATTCTCAATAAAACTTCAATCAAGTTTGACCTAAGAGACCTTGGATTTAATCCTCTGTCCCCCTCCACCATCCTTGCCACTGAAGCTGTTCAAATTAAGGTTGACAACACAAAGATTTTAAGACTTTGGCCTATCAACTCTAAGTCATCCATGGCATTCCTTATTAATATATCTTGGCAAATAAGTCTTTTAGCATGAAAGAAACCTTGCACAGGAAATAATAATATTGAAATAATTTAGTAGTAAATAAGACTATCTTGAGCACACCACAGACTTCTTACTTTATGGTTTATACATTTTTTCCTTATATCACAGATGTAAAAATAATTTTTAGAACAGCCACTCAGACTTCAGTAACTTTATTCCTTGTTTCTTAGTAATACTCCATACATCTCCCTGTCTCTCTTTCTGCCACTAAACAAGAACAGCAATGAGAATGCAGGATGCAAGAATAACCAAATATATCAATAACACCCTCTTGTCCTTCCAGACAAACATCTCTGCAACAGAACAAAAAATAAACCCAGTTATAAATCTAAATCTCAAGCTCAAATATCATCTGTCTTGAGTGGACTGAAGAAAGATTTCATTGGAAAAATCACATCTACAAGAATACTACAGAGTAAAAGTGAGTCATAGAAAGCCCAGCAAGGAACATAAAAGCTGCAATACTGAAGTTGATTATTGTATTAAAGATTTATACATAATAAGAAGTGCAATCATGTATTTCAGGGTTTTATTTAGTTTTGCAAAAGGTACCTCCCCAATGGCTACTCAGAATGGGTGGACCTCTTTCAGTAGAGAAGCATACTACTGTGTCACTTCATTCCCTCATGTTTGTCATTAAGGACTAAAATAGTTAAAGCATTCGTACAACTTGAAGCACAGCACAGGTTTTGGTAGAGGGGGAATTCTTTCCCTGCAGCTACCTATACTTTTCAGGGAGATAATTAGCAGAAAATTAATACTAGATTTTTGGTATAGATTAAATAAATAATAAATGAAAATATGGCAAAAGATTTTGGCATCTCAAAACTTGTCACTGACACTGTCCACTAATAAGGTAAACACACGGATGCAAGTATTTTTGGGGTATGCAGATGTGAATGCAAAATGAAAATGTGAATTCTGAGTACACAGCACAATTATTTTTTCCCACATGACGCTCCTATGATGCTCCTTTATGAAAGTAAAATGGTATTTTAAAACTAATTGGTCATACAGAGAGCGGTTGTATGCAACTTTGTCAGTAATTCATATCACCATATTTCATACTATAATTCTAAAATGTAAAATTACTGTACACTTTAGGTAATGACGTAAAATGGAAGCCTCACTTCCCTCAGTAATCGTACTGGTGACAGACTACCAACATCTACACTTTCAACAGTTTCACTGCGTTTGCAAATCAATTCTTTTTTCCTACATAAACCAGGCCACGGATTTTCAAAGACTCCTAGAAAAACCAACGCTAATTTTAGACATTCTTAGAGATTCTTATAAAAGAAGGGGAAAAAAACCCTGGAAACCTAAAACCTGGTATGCTGATGTCCTCTCAACACAACAGTTTCCAGAGCTAACCTTAAATAAAACTGTTCATGAATAATTTTAAAAAATCTTTCTTTGAGATCTGAAGGAATTCTTCCACTGGTAGAAGGAGAGAGTCTCACAAAACTACACTCTTGAAATGTTTACGTTGCACGAAGCAACAACTACAAACAGCATCGCAGCATTCATTTACAGATATGAGGGACATTCTCCAAATTACTTGACTGTGGTAGAGTAACCCAGAACCCCACTAACACAATCCTTCTCTCAGGGAAGAGAGTAAAGAAGTGTCAGATCCCTGATTTACAGCCATTAGCCAATTATTTACTCTCCATTTTGATTTCTTCCTCTTTCAGTAACTGCGAAACATGTTTTTTGCATTTTAACTTAGGAAACTATATACCATTTATTCTCTTATACCAAGATAATCTAACCTACTTACCCTCTCTTCATTAGAGATGCTTATGATTTCTAATACAAAAACTAACTCTTCTTACAAGTTAACATTTTCTAACATCATCTGAATTTATAGAGAAGGAATTTGGATAAATCAAGGCCTTCCAAAATTTCTGTTGGGAATGCTTTGTAGCTGAAGCCTTTTCCAGTCTTGAAAAACTAGAAAGCTAGACAAAAAAATTGCTATTCATGAATTTTTACACTGTTTAGTTTATCCTGTAAGTACCTATTTCCTTCAATTGCATCTTAAAATTATTATTTGAGCATAGTAAGCAGGCTTCCAAAACTATGCACTATTGATTTACAGCATCTTTTTTCCCTTCTTTTGAATTGTCCAGGCTTGTACAGAGTAATTCAAGGAGCAGATCAGCTTAATAGTTCCAACAGATGAAGGCAAAGCTAATTTCAAAGAAAACACTTGGGATGTTTCTTAAAAACAGAACATATTTAAACCAGGTCTCATTATGCACCCTTTCAAGGAAATAAAGATGCACGTTATTGTAACTCATATCAGTTTATCACATTGTAGCTTCTGTGCCAATCAGTAGCTCCTCTATTTAATTACTTAGTCATCTTTATTCTGCACCTGGTGCTTGAAAAACTCCCGTCACTTTTATACACTAAAATGAAATGGAAAAAATCATCCACGGCACATAGTAGTATGGACAGAATAAGTAGCATGATTGAGAATGAATGAGTTGAGTTTCAACTTCAAAAGAATGGAAAGAGGAATTGTTTATAAAGATCACATGGAAATCAAGGTTGTGACCGAGCCTCTTGACAGCTGTCTGTATCATTAAAGAATCAGCTAGAAAAAAAAATAAGTGTAGCATGTTTAAAAGGTGCTCCTTCATGACAGACACTATTTAATATAACACATATACATAAAATTTCAAAAGTATTTTGGTATCTGGACAGACTTCTATGTGAAAATCAGTTTTATAATGTATTTACCCCAGTTGATACAGAATACATTCAAATAAATAGCAGTATTTATTTTGAGATGGTGTATCTCACCATGCATTTACCTTTCATTACTTCATATTTAATCTATGTGTCAAGAAAAATAATGAAGGAGAAAAATGGTGCCTAATATACAACCATTAATACCTGGATATACATAGAGATGCATGCAGCACATAGGACTTCGAAGACGAAACCCAATCCTACACCTTCTGATAATCAGTGATAAACAGTGACTAACACCAGACTAAAGAAAGGAAGGTAAAGATCAGAGTGGAAAAAAAACACAGGAAGCTGTTTGCCTATGTAACAAAAATAAGTCTCAAGTATTTCAGAATCATTCTTTTCAAAATAGAAGAATCTAAACAGAAGTTTTAGAGGTTTATCCCACATCACTTGCAAAAGACTTCTCAAAAAGGACCAAAGACAAGTGAGTGGCAAAGGCTGCATTTTTCTAATTTGTGTCTCAGTTTACCATTTACCACTTGCTGCCTCTATTGCTGTAGTGGCAATGCGGACTGCCCAAATAGAGTGGCAACTACCAGGGTTCAATGTGACAGCAGACCTGGAGGCCACATCCATAGCAAACTCTTTTTTTGCCTGCACACACAGGGAAACAATATTGACAAGAATATAAGAACACAGATGTGGGCAAAAGAGAGAATTAGACTATGCCTATTGGTGATCTTTACCAGAGGCCAATAAATGTTACCTTACTTCAAACTTTCCCTCATCAACAAAGATGCTTCAGGCCAGAAATAGGGGTATTTCTTCACTGAGACTATTTGTCCCTTGATAATTTCTCTTCCCACTCTGGTCTATGGATGAATGCATGTGGTGATGGCTACTCACCTAAAATATCATCCACTTCTGTATATGCATTAATAGATATGCATTACAAGAAATGTGCATCTATAACTAATTCTCCAAGTGCTTCACAGTAATACAGTCAAAAAGAGAGA
>NW_010334874.1:0-9604 GCF_000700745.2 Antrostomus carolinensis | reverse complement strand
ATATAAAAATATATATATATATATAAGACTTGCTCAATGCAAAACACTTTTCAATATGACACCATTTTCTGCTTTCCAGGTTCTACTTTCTTTCTCAAGTCATCGGGGTAATGTAAGAAATGGCAGGCAGACAAATTGCCTCCGGCAAAACTCAACAGTAGACCAAAGAGAACATTCAAACAGTGGTCACACTAGAATCATTCTCCTGTGTCTAGTCTGATGGTAAAAAATAAAAGTGTTTTAGAATAGAAACTGGCAGAAAATGATAAGAAAATAATCTTATCATTAAAAAAAACCCCAAAATATGACATTTTGGTTTCCAACCGACAGAAATTCACGCGAAACTGAAGAAAGACAAAATGGAAATCATAGAATCATCAAATGGTTTGGGTGGGAAGGGACCTTAAAGCTCATCCAGTCCCAACCCCTCTGCCAGCAGCAGGGACACCTTCCACTAGACCAGGTTGCTCAAAGCCTCATCCAGCCTGGCCGAGAACACTTCCAGGGAGGAGCAGCCACAGCTTCTCTGGCCAACCTGGGACACTGGCTCACCACCCTCACAGTGAAGAACTTCCTCCTCACCAACCCAAGGCTGGCAATGGAAACATAGAACTTACTGAAAGAGCAAGAGGCTAAACCTGATCATCAAGATTTAGATCAGATGAAGAGGAGTTGAGGAGGACAATGATTTCTGAACAGGTTTGGAAGAGTCAGCTTGTATTCATACTGCGTGTTCAAGATCCCACCTAACCAACTAAAGACAATTTATAAGATCATTAAAATTTTTTAAAATCCTAAACATTATTTTCTAGACTTTGCAAGCTCCATGCTCTTTGAGATGACACCAACAAATTGTGGATAAAACTCATGTATTTTGTCCTGTATGTTATCACAGAATGGTGGGCTTGGAAGGGACCTCAGGAGATCATCCAGTCCAACCCCCCTGCCAAAGCAGGTTCCCCACACCAGGTTGCACAGGAAAGTGTCCAGGTGGGTTTGAACATCTCCAGAGATGGAGACTCCACACCCTCTCTGGGCAGCCTGTCCCAGGGCTCTGTCATCCTCCAGTTAAAGAAATTTCTCCTCCTCTTCAGATGGCACTTCCTGTGTTCCAGTTTGTGCCCATTGCACTCCGGTCCTGGTCACCACTGAAGAGTCTGGCCCCTTCCTCTCAACACCCACCCTTTAGGTGGTCTACAAAGGTGGGTGTTGAGAGGAAGGGACCTCAGTCTGCTCAGTCTGAGTATTGGGAAGAAGTTGTGGTTGTGTTTATTTGTACATTATAGACACACATTCTCCAGATTGACCCAGAAGTAACTGGTGGCAGATTCCTGACCTAAGTCCAGTCCATAATCACATTCAACAAATACACAACATCAAATCAAACAAATCTGGTGGAAATAAAACCGACCTACCCAAACTTCCTGCCCATTACCCAGAATTCTTCAGGACAGAAAAATCCAGTGCAACTGTTGAGCTGAAGATACCAAGCTCAACACTGGAGGGAGTCAACACAGTAAGTTTAGTAGATTCATACCAACCTCTGTAGATATCTAACACAGATTCATACCATCCTCTGTAGATATCTAACATAACCTCTGTAGATATCTAACATAGATTCATACCAACCTCTGTAGATACCTAACAGACTGTTGTTAACGTATCTAGATGTCTACTGCACGTGCACTTTGAGGACTACAGATGCCCAGGAGGAAAATTGTTGTGTTGAGTGTTCATTGCAACACAACACAGAATCACTGAATGGTTGAGGTTAGAAGGGATCTCTGAAGGTCAACCAGTCCAACCACTCTGCTCAAGCAGGGACTCCTATAGAGCACATGAACCAGGATTTTGTCCAGATGGGTTTTGAATATCTCCAGGGAGGGAGATTCCACAACCTCTCTGGGCAATGTGTTCCAGTGCTTGGTCATCCTCCCAGTCAAGAAGTTCTTCCTGATGTTCAGGTAGAACTTCCTACGCTGCAGTTCATACCCATTGCCTCTCATCCTATTGTTGGGTGCCAATGAGAAGAGTCTGACCCCGTCCTCTAGACACTCTCCCTTTAGATATTTATCAACATTAATCATATCCCCTCCGAGTCATCTCTTCTCCAGGCTGAACAGCCCCAGCTCCCTCAACCTTTCCTCCTATGAAAGATTCTCCAGTCCTTTAACCATCTCAGTCACCCAAACACCTCAAAGCAGCTTTTCCAGAAACCAGAATATAAAATTTCCAGGTTAAATCCAGTCTGAAATCTAAAGTTGGGGTCTTTTTTTGACATGGGAAACCATTAAAACCCAGAAACAGCGAGGGGTTAAGTAGGCCACGCCAACCAAAGCTTTAGAGAAGAAGGGTAAGGAAGTGATGGTGGTGGACACACAGGTTTTTTTCCCTCATGCCTGCTCACATCAACACCAAAACCCCCAAAGTTTTACTGCTCAAATGTTCTACCCTGTTAAATAACCACGTGGAAACGTAAAGCTAAACCATATTGTCCCACAGCAGGAAGGTGTTGATGTTTCAACCCATTTCTTTGGCCATAGGGTAACCATGGTTGAGGTTGGAAGGGATGTCTGAAGGTCAACCAATCATAGAATCATAGAATCATAGAATGGTTTGGGTTGGAAGGGACCTTAAAGCTCATCCAGCAGCAGGGACACCTTCCACTAGACCAGGTTGCTCAAAGCCTCATCCAACCTGGCCGAGAACACTTCCAGGGAGGGGGCATCTACCAGAGTCCAACCACCCTGCTCAAGCAGGGACTCCTATAGAGCACATGAACCAGGATTTTGTCCAGATGGGTTTTGAATATCTCCAGGGAGGGAGATTCCACAACCTCTCTGGGCAATGTGTTCCAGTGCTTGGTCATCCTCCCAGTCAAGAAGTTCTTCCTGATGTTCAGGTAGAATTTCCTACGCTGCAGTTCATACCCATTGCCTCTCATCCTATTGTTGGGTGCCAATGAGAAGAGTCTGACCCCGTCCTCTAGACACTCTCCCTTTAGATATTTATCAACATTAATCATATCCCCTCCGAGTCATCTCTTCTCCAGGCTGAACAGCCCCAGCTCCCTCAACCTTTCCTCCTATGAAAGATTCTCCAGTCCTTTAACCATCTCAGTCACCCAAACACCTCAAAGCAGCTTTTCCAGAAACCAGAATATAAAATTTCCAGGTTAAATCCAGTCTGAAATCTAAAGTTGGGGTCTTTTTTTGACATGGAAACCATTAAAACCCAGAAACAGTGAGGGGTTAAGTAGGCCAACCAAAGCTTTAGAGAAGAAGGGTAAGGAAGTGATGGTGGTAGACACACAGGTTTTTTTCCCTCATGCCTGCTCACATCAACACCAAAACCCCCAAAGTTTTACTGCTCAAATGTTCTACCCTGTTAAATAACCATGTGGAAACGTAAAGCTAAACCATATTGTCCCACAGCAGGAAGGTGTTGATGTTTCAACCCATTTCTTTGGCCATAGGGTAACCATGGTTGAGGTTGGAAGGGATGTCTGAAGGTCAACCAATCATAGAATCATAGAATCATAGAATGGTTTGGGTTGGAAGGGACCTTAAAGCTCATCCAGCAGCAGGGACACCTTCCACTAGACCAGGTTGCTCAAAGCCTCATCCAACCTGGCCGAGAACACTTCCAGGGAGGGGGCATCTACCAGAGTCCAACCACCCTGCTCAAGCAGGGACTCCTATAGAGCACATGAACCAGGATTTTGTCCAGATGGGTTTTGAATATCTCCTGGGAGGGAGATTCCACAACCTCTCTGGGCAATGTGTCCCAGTGCTTGGTCACTCTCCCAGTCAAGAAGTTCTTCCTGATGTTCAGGTAGAACTTCCTACGCTGCAGTTCATACCCATTGCCTATTTTTTATTCTCTCTTTTAATATCTATTTATTTATTTATTTATTTATTTATTTATTTATTTATTTATTCTGATTAGTTATTCTCTCCGACTCTATCGCTTCATCCCCGTTTCCAAGGCGACAGCCAGGAAGCAGGAATTGAAGCAGAATCTTTCATCTGGAAGGGGGGGATGATGATGGGAATGGATGAGGGAGTTGGAGCAAGGTCAGGCATTTTACCGTTGAATACAAATCTGTCACGCCTAATAGATGAAGCTCTTTAGTTTCCCCAGCTACTCAAGCTTCTCACCCAGCATCCATGGAGAAGATAAATAAAAGAGAAAGAAAAGACACTCAAGCATGAATGCCAATCAGCTTGTGTTGGCAACAATGATGGATCTACATGTGCCACAGCAGCTGTACCAAGCTTGGCCATGGATGAAAGGAGAAATTAAATAGGTGGTGATAATTAGAGAAGGTCAAGGATTTCAATCCTTGAATGCTAATTATATTTTCATAACATTTAGGATGGGGAAAGAGAGAGAAGTTATGATGCCAAGAGGTTTCAAAAGCTTTGACATGGAATAGAATGTGATGTTGGGGATGGGGTGGGGAGAAAAACGGTGGCGCTTCTGCAAAGTGATCTTAGAATAGAATCATAGAATCATGGAATGGTTTGGATTGGAAGGGACCTTAAAGCTCATCCAGTTCCAACCCCCCTGCCAGCAGCAGGGACACCTTCCACTAGACCAGGTTGCTCAAAGCCTCATCCAACCTGGCTGAGAACACTTCCAGGGAGGAGCAGCCACAGTTTCTCTGGCCAACCTGTTCCAGTGTCTGACCACCCTCACAGTGAAGAACTTCTTCCTAATATCTCATCTAAACCTCCCCTCTTTCAGCTTAAACCCATTTCCCCTTGTTTTGTCATTAACTGCCCTTATGAAAAGTCCTTCCCCAGCTTTCTTGTAGGCCCCCAAGATGGGGGACACTAAGCACCTATTGAGCAAATAAAATTCTTCAGGCTGTGTAAACAAGGGGGGACACTGGAGCTGGAAGATTTGTTGAAGCCAGAAAGGCTTTTGCTGAAGAAAAAAAAAAAACAACAAAAAACCAGGAGGGTGGGAAAACACCTCCCAGGATGTTCACAACTGGTTTGTTGTTTGACACCGTCACTGGAAGGTTGAAGATATCAAGAACATGGAGGAGATAGGTATGTCAGGGAATGCTCTCCTCACCTGCCCAGGACTGAGAATCCACCTTCGAGATTTATCACACAATCCCAGACTGGTGGGGTTGGAAGGGACCTCAGGAGATCATCCAGTCCAACCCCCCTGACAAAGCAGGTTTTTTTCACCAAGTTACACAGGAAAGTGTCCAGGTGGGTTTGAACATCTCCAGAGATGGAGACTCCACACCCTCTCTGGGCAGCCTGTCCCAGGGCTCCAACACAGGAAAGAAGTTTTTCCTCATCTTCAGGTGGAACTTCTTGTGTTCCAGTTTGTTCCCATTGCCCCTTGTCCTGTCACTGGGCACCACCGAGAAGAGCCCGGCCCCATCCATTTGGCCCCCACACTTCAGATATTTATAGACACTAATCAGATCCCCCCTCGGGCTGATAGTCATCCTGCAGTGAAGACCTTGCTTCATGTTACACATCTGGGCTCCGGGTCTGGGGGGAAAATAAAGTGATTTCCCACCACCACTAGTGTGTAGGAAGATCAGAAGACCTCCCAAGCACAGCACTCCTGAGGGCAAATCACGGCTGCTGAAAGGAATTTATAGAATTAAATATCATCCTAATTAAGCCATTAAATTCAGCAGGTTCCATCTGCCTTTACCTCAGTGTGACAGATAATGGTTTGGCCCACGGTGATTATTACTCATACAAGAGAAAATGGAGTCTCACATCACCGGCACGGAGGACACCAGGTCAGGTTCTCCATGACCTACTCATCCAAACCATGTCGTTAATGGTTCTATTTCTTGTCATAATTACAAAAAGAAGTCACCCAGCCTCACCTAATTCTCAGGCTTTTTACCCAATTCCTCTTTCTTTCCAGGGTTAATAGCTGTGACAGATGCTTCCAAATTCTTCTCCCTCCTTCCACACCACGAGATTAGTAAAATTTGCCTTTATTTCACTGAAACTGCTGCTGTAGATCATAGAATCATAGAATGGTTTGGATTGGAAGGGACCTTAAAGATCATCTAGTTCCAACCCCCCTGCCATCAGCAGGGACACCTTCCACTAGACCAGGTTGCTCAAAGCCTCATCCAACCTGGCCGAGAACACTTCCAGGGAGGGGGCATCCACAACAGCCTAATGAAACTTCCTTGGGCAACCTAATGAAACCTAGATGTTTCAACTGACAACCATCAACAGCTTCAGTAATGACTGGTCACTGTTGAGAGAAGGTGTTGAGCCAACTCCTTGGGACCAGGTAGACAGAAGTGTTGGAAACAAACCCAGGGATGAACTGAGTATGCGCAGGAGAAAAGTTCAACCAAAGGACACGGTGATGAAGACTATCAATGACCACCAGAAGACCTTGATGACCAGTAGAGAGAGAAAGTGTGCATGCCAGAGGGATATTTACATATATTAATGAGTTCCTGGAAGTGTAATGGATATGTTAATGACTTCTTGGAAAAGTAATGAATATGCATGTTTCCAGAGTATATGGGTTGGTAGGCACCATAGGTGGAGTTGATCCCTCGTGCATCGACATTGTAATAAAGAAGTATCTGCTTCTTAAGACCTCATTGGTGTTAAGAAGTTAATATCCCAATTTTGATGACATCCAGAGGGATGGAGAAGACAGAAATAGGTATATTTTTAATTTAAGACCAAAGGTGAGAGAAGGAAATAATTCTTTTCCACAGTTTCTCTTTACAAAAATATTAATTTCCTTTTTTTTATGGCAACAAATTGGATTTTTCTTGCATGTGCTTTAAAATCTTTTACAGTTCTCACCTCCTAGAAACCTTTTTTATTTAAAAAGTTTGGGTTTTGGGTTTTTTTAATTAATTAAAAAGCTAGAAAGGTGAAATCCTAGAACTTCTCCAACGTCAGTTCAGACCTTTGCAGTGGGTTGAGCAATTCTGCGTTGTTGGGAGGTGAAGACTCTTCAGTTTATATATAATTTTAGTATAAAATATTTATCTCCTCACCAAATTAGAGAACAGGGGTGAAGGAATAATCCTTTAGCAGGACTTCAGAAGGTTCACCAGAAAAATAAGGGAATTTCTTCAACCTAGTCTTTCCTCTAACTAATTCTTCTCTCCACAGCCAGGAGCTTCATGAATATGAAATGAAATGAACTGGAAACACCTTCCACCCCCAAATCCGTAGCAGGATTAGGACACCTCTTATTGGGATTAGAGGTTCAAATCCCATTAGGTAGAAGACGGCGTTGCCATCCACTGCAGGAGATTTTGAGGAAAAAGAGAATTACATGAAAGAATTTGTAGAAAGGAGATCCATGAGAAAGGGAAATCCTTTAAAGCGAGTAAAGATAACGTGAGGAAATGGAAAGAAGGGAAAATATTAAATAGGCTGAAGGGATAATATCATAAATATTGAAAATTCAGTGTATTTTGGCAAAGTCGTCGCCTGAAATGCCGCGTAGACCAGCGCCATCCTGGACAAAGACACCTTTGATGAGGTCAGAGGGACTTTTTCTACCTCATCAAACCTTCAGATCTTTTCAAAATTAATTTCCACCAGTGCAAGGGAAATTACGATAGATCTAGAAACTGATCTTGATCTCTGCTCCAATGGTCTTGGATTGGGGGATTGGACTGGATGATCTTACATGGACCAGTTGGAACAAGTCCAGAGGAGGCCACCAGGATGATGCGAGGGCTGGAGCAGCTCTGCTGTGAGGACAGGCTGAGAGAGTTGGGGCTGTTCAGCCTGGAGAAGAGAAGGCTCCAGGGAGACCTTCTAGTGGCCTCCCAGTACCTGAAGGGGCTCCAGGAAGGCTGGGGAGGGACTTTTCATAAGGGCAGTTAATGACAAAACAAGGGGAAATGGGTTTAAGCTGAAAGAGGGGAGGTTTAGATGAGATATTAGGAAGAAGTTCTTCACTGTGAGGGTGGTGAGACACTGGAACAGGTTGTCCAGAGAAGCTGTGGCTGCTCCTCCCTGGAAGTGTTCTCGGCCAGGTTGGATGAGGTTTTGAGCAACCTGGTCTAGTGGAAGGTGTCCCTGCTGCTGGCAGGGGCGTTAGAACTGGAAGAGCTTTAATGTCCCTTCCAACCCAAACCATTCTATGATTCTATGATCTTTTGAGGTCCCTTCCAATCCCCAACATTCTGTCATTCTGTGGTACCAAGTTGGTGACTTCTCCAACTCTGTTATTTGTGGTATTACAACTAAAAACAGGAAACCAGGACCATTAAATCATCATCTTTACGAGGTCAACCTAAGAGAAATCCTCTGCCTTGAGGGACACAACCCTGGCTCAGGGGTTTCACAACCCTGAAACGTCATTTCACCTCTCCACACAAGGAAAATTCTACTTTTATTTTTGCTGGAAGGACAACTACATTTAATTTTAACATTCATTTTGCCAGGAGTAATTTCAGTTTACACTGCTCCATGATAATAAATGTTAATTTTTGCTAGCTGCTCACCTTAGTCCTCTATTCCTCAAAGAATTAAGGGTGTTTCCTGAACAAATAACAATTCTCACAAGCTTTTAAGTCACCCTTCCCTTCCCCAACAATCTTTCCCCTTTCCCAGGGTAAAGAACAGCGAGATGAGAATGCTGCTGAATATAAATAGGAGGGGAAAAAGCACATTATAATTACAAATCTGGCTATCCAATGTACAGCTTGAAACCCTGAGATGATAGGCTTGACATTGTCATCCCAACCCAGACACCCAATTACATCGACACCGAGGTCACCGAGCCAGACAGAGGGGGGGGGAAAAAAAGGGAGGAGATGAAAGATAAAACATCTCAGGGTCATCATTGAAACTTCTAAGAAATTACATTCGAGGAGTTATTAGTAAATTATTCTGGTTAAATAATAAATGTTGAACCAAGGAGGGTGAAATTCTTTGGAAAGGGTGGTCGGGAGGAATGAGAGAGGAAGGATGGAAGGAAGGGGGAGAATAGAAGAAGGTTGTTTTGTTGTGGTTTTGATTATTTTCCCCCCCTTGTCATTCAAATAAAGGAAAATAATTTGCATTTCTAGAAGAAATGTGTCTGTTTCCTCCCTCGGGAGTTTGCACGAGGCTTTTTATTGCTTAATAAATAAATAAATACGTAAATAAATACATAAAGAAATTTAAAAAAATATATATATTCCCCTTTTTTAATCTCTGATCTCACAGATGTAAATAAACACGCAAACAAATGAACAAAAAAAAAAAGTCCTAATAGGTCGAAATCAACAGCAAAATCCAAAGAAATAAAGAAAAATTAATAAAAATAATAATAACTATCATTTTCACCCCCAAGCTCATCCATGGCAGTGTCAGAAGGTAAGAGAATCACTTTGATCTTAACAAGAGACCGTCTGCTCCTAAACTGGAAACCTCAAAATCAATTGGTCAGCTCGTTACAGAAATCCAGATTAAACTATTTCGTCTATATTTAACACTGGAACCAAGATACTTAGGGTTGAATTAAATGGATTGAAATCCAGGTGGCGAGGAGCCAAAGTTTGCTCTTCCTCTTTTTATTCTCTCCTAAACTCATCTTTTGCAAGACTGAAAAATTTATATATATATAAATTATATTA
>NW_010334873.1:15698-32248 GCF_000700745.2 Antrostomus carolinensis | reverse complement strand
GATTGTGGTTTCGGTTCGGGATTGTCGTTCCCCCGGGATCGTTATCTGGGAACGGGCCGGGCCTGGTCGGCAGGTGGTGAGCAGTTGCACTGGGTGTCACTCATTTGCATATTTTGTTACTGTTATCATTGTCACTACTATTTTAATATTAGTATTATTTTAAGTTTTTTCTCTCTATTATTAAACTGTTCTTATCTCAACCTTGCTCCCCAGTCCTGTCCCCTGTCCCCTGGGGGTGGGGGCGAAGTGGGTGAATGGCTGTGTTGGCTGCTTGCCAAGGGTTAACCACGTGAAACTATCACATTAGATCAGCTCAAGACTGGCTGTCCATCCCATACAAACATATCCTTAGATTCCTGTTACTCACTGATGCAAGTCCATTAAGAAATTTCTCAGAGAGACAGTTTGGCAAGTAAGAAAAACAGGCCTTGTCAGGTATTTGTGAGCACTTTGTGCCTTTCCACAGCTGAATTTTTAGTATCTGTAGTGCTGAATTGTGTAACTTGGCATTTTTGCCAGGCACTTCCCCAGCCACTCTTCCCCAGACTTGTAGCGTTGCATGGGGTTGTTGTGACCCAAGTGCAGGACCTGGCACTTGGCCTGGTTGAATATCATACAGTTGGCCTCTGCCTGTTGATCCAGCCTGTCCAGGTCCCTCTGTAGATCCTTCCTACCTTCAAGCAGATTAACATTCCTGCCCAGCTTGGAATCATCTGTCATCTTACTGTGGGTGCACTCAACCCCTTTGTCCACATCGTTGATAAAGATATTAAACAGAACTGTCCCCAATACTGAGCCCTGGGGAACACCACTTGTGACTGGTTGCCAGTTGAATTTAAATCCATTCACCATCACTCTTTGATCCCAGACAAGCTCTACTAAAGTCCAGATAGACAATGTCCACAGTCTTTCCTTTATCCTCTAAACAGGTGACCGTGTTGTAGAAGGAGATCAGGTTGGTCAAGCAGGAGATGCCTTTCATAAACCCATGCTGACTGGGCCTGATCACTTGGTTGTCCTGCATGTGCTGTATGACGGCACTCAAGACGATCTTCTCCATCAGCTTCCCTGGCACCAAAATCAAACTGACAGGCCTGTAGTTTCCCAGATCCTCCTTCCGGCCCTTCTTGTAGATGGGTCTCACATTGGTTAATTTCCAGTCTGCTGGGACCTCCCCAGCCAGCCAGGACTGCGCAAAAATGATGGAAAGTGGCTTGGTGAGCAACTCTGACATCTCTGTCAAAACTCTTGGGTGGATTCCGTCTGGTCCCATAGACTTGAGCACATCTATGTGGTGCAGCAGGTCACTGACCTCTTTCTGCTCCTGGTCTCTGTCCCTTAGCTCAGGTGGCTCAATTCCCAGAATACTACTGGTCCTATTACTGAAGACTGAGGCAAAGGCCACATTAAGCACCTCAGTCTTTTCCTCATCCTCAGTCACCATGTTTCCTCCTGCATCTAACAGAGGAGGGAGGCTCTCCCCAGCCCTTCTTTTGCTGTTAATGTGTTTATAGAAAGATTTCTTGTTGCTTTTTACAGCAGAAGCCAGATTAATTTCTAGCTGGGCTTTGGACTTTCTAATTTTCTCCCTCCATAGCCTCACAACATCTCTGTAGTCATCCTGTGAGGACTGCCCCTTCTTTCAAAGGCCATAAACTCTCCTTTTTACCTTGAGTTGCAGCCAAAACTCCCTGTTCAGCCAGGCCAGTCTTCTTTGCTGCCAGCTCATCTCATGGAACATGGGGACAGCCCGCTCCTGTGCCTTTAAGACGTCCTTCCTGAAGAACCTCCAGCCCTTCTGGACTCCTTTGCCCGTCAGAGCTGTCTCTCAAGTAGCGAAGGTGTGGATGGCAGAGGAGGTAGGAAGATACAGACTACTGTTAGTTGAGCAGGTAAAACTGAGAGAAGTCTGTTAGAGTAAAACTTTCTTAGCAAGGACAGTATAGAGCTTGACACTGAAAAGAAAAAATAGTGAGACAACATAACTCATATCTCCAGATTAAGACTTCCAATAAATGTCCTATGGCTGCTGCAATCTCCTTTAGAGACCTAATGTTTTCATTGCCAGTTTATATAATATCCTTATGATTAGAACAGCTTCTTCTCTATGCCATTTACTGAGTGTTAGAGAGAGGAAGTACAGCTCCTTTCTTTGTTTGAAGATGTCACTGATCTCCAGGTGGCTGCTTTAACCACTAAATTGCTCAATACCATAGCTAGACTGGGAGGATTATACAGATTGTTCATGCAGGGCTCAAATGCACTGGTGTGATAATGCTGACCACACTGAGCTACTTCTGAAGCAATAGAAAAGCCCTAATTTGTTGATACCTAGGGAAATAGTTTTAAACAGTCACCATGTGGTGAAGCACAGTGAAAATTCAAGTGAGTATATGTAAGGGTCCAGATAACCTGTGGTTGAATGTCTCAAACATTCACCTAGTGTGGAGAGCAGAGCTTATGGGTGCTGAATTAACCAAGTGAGACCTGGAGTGAGAGGGAGGACTCACAACTGATGCTATGGTGGGGGTAGGCAGACCACTTATAGTTGTCTCTGTGCAGGGCCCCTGGATTCCCCTCAGTCTGGCTTGCAAGAAGCCTCTAGAAGTTTCTAGAAGCCAAAACAGCACAGGTCACCTAATATGCACTGCAAGTGAGCAAGCCAATATAGGGGTGGGGAAGAGGGAGTTTAAAAGGACCATGAGGAAGGTACTCCCCCAGGACCTGGAAACTGACTGGCTGGACCAACACTGGATCTGGGACTGGTGATATCGTTTCTATATGTCACTTCTCCTCCCCTCTGAAACTATAAAAGGAAGTTATTAATAAGAGAAGCAGCTCCTATACCAAACTGTTTTACCCACCATGCTTTTGCACGGTGGTTTGTTTGTAATTGTTTTGTTAGAAAACAGTTCCTATGCCAAAGTGCTTTGATCTGCAACACTTAGTGTTAAATGTTAAAGGAGAACCAAAATAAATTGTTTCACATTGCATTGTTCTTCTGAGTCTTTGTTGAGACTGACTCCATGATTCTGCATCCCTGCTGACCAGGAATCTTTTTTCAGGAGATTCCAAAGATTCACCTCCCTTGTAACCCACCGAGTGGGTTGAGACAGCTTGCCACAAATAAACATTTGGTTTATCTACAGGAAAAATTTAGGTGTCTCCAGAGTTTGCATCAGATTAAAAGGTTTTGGAATTCTTAAATTTGTGGTTAGGTTTTTAAAGCAGCATGAGGCTGTACTCTGACATCCACATACTTCATTTGATTTAGCTTGAGAAGGCTCTCATACTTACCAGAATTTGGATCTCTTTCATTTTCCAGTGTACTAATCATCGGTCAGCCCACAACAAAAGAGGACTAATAATCCTACTTTCAGAATTAGGAACAAGGAGATAATTAAAAATTATGTCCAGAAAGAGGTGGAAAAGGCTAGTTTTGTTTTTGTTGGCAAAAGGAAAAAGTAACTTTGTTATGACTGAAAAGAACACTTCTGAACTCTCAGAGAAGACTGAAGAGATTAACCTCAATAAAACTAGGAGCCAAATTTAGGAGATGGTAGAGAACTTATCTAAATAGTATGAAAATGAGTAGCTGAAATAGAGATGTGAGCAAAAGAAAACATTGAAAGGAAGTCTTTTAGGCACTAATCTATGTATTGATAGTGTAAATTGAAACATCTGCTGTTAAGCAGTTTCAGATCATCACATTGAGGCTCCTCCAGCAGAAAAAAGGAACTCTGTGGAATGTTTGCTGAGGCAAGGCTGACCCTGACCACTTCTCAGATGGGAGGACTCAAGACTGGTCTATCAGGAGGGATATACAGCATGCCAGAGTTTTTAGTAAGATGCATTATGTGGACAGTGACTTGCATTGGTTACTTTCCATTAGTATAGAGTTATACATCTGTATTGGGTCTGTCTGGAATGGAGTCAATTTTCCCCATAGCAGCTGTCAGAGTGCTGTGGTTTGTATTAGTGGCTCGAGGGGTGCTGATAACACACCAGTGTTGTGATTACTGGTGAGCAGTGCTAGCACAGCACCAAGGCTGTCTCTCTAACATTTACCCCCAGTAGGCTGGGGGTAGGGAAGGTCTTGGGAGGGGACATAGCCAGGACAGCTGACCCAAACGGACCAAAAGGATGTTCCATACCATATGATGTATGCTCAGAAATAAAAGCAAGGAGAACGGAAGGGGAAGGGGGAGCATTCATTACTTCCGTTTTGTCCTCTGGGAACTGCAACACGTATGAAAACCTGGCTTCCCAGGAAGTGGCCAAACATCGCCTGCTGATGGGAAGTAGAGAATAAATATTTTTTTCTTTTGCTTCTGCACACACAGCTCTGCTTTGCTTCTATTAAACTGCCTTTGTCTCAACCCACAAGTTTGGTTTATTTTGTGTTCCATCTTATTTTCTCCTCTCCTCATCTTGCTGAGGAGGGGGGTGATAGAGTGGGTTTTGGTGGGCATCTGGCATCCAGCCAGGGTCAACCCACCACAACATCTATCCACTGGTAGTAAAATTCCATGTATAAAGCTTATTGTGTGTGTATATGTTTTAGTGTGTGTCTGTAAGAGGGAGAAAAACCAGGGGAGAAATTGTGTATGTGCATATGAACAGATAGGTAAGCTAAGCTATGATTAGCATTAGGTTTGGCAGGACTATCATTTGGCAAGTGTTAGCTAAAACACTGAATATAATGTATTAACATCAGAAAATAAAATTATGAGCTTTGGGGCAATGCAAGCTGCAAGTTTAGTATATCTTAAAGGCATTCTGTTTTACCACCTGCAGGTTACTGCCACCAATACTTTCTAAGTCCTTACTCATACTTAGACAAAATTCTTAGTAACATGTTATCATCCTAATGTCACTTTACATATGTAAAAGGGTACTAAATTAATTAATATATTCACATTTTCCTTAGTGCACTGACTTTAATTCATTACCTAAGTTCTTCTCCAATCACAGTTTGAAAATCTGGAATGGTAGAGAAGTCTAAGAGCTGCAGTAATCAAATAATCAAATACTAAATCCTACTGTAAAGTGTCAGTTCCACACTGAAGAATCTTATTGAAATTATCACTGTGAGATAACAACAATATCAGGATCCCATCTTTAATTATATTTTCCAGAATCTAAACATTTCTGTCCTGGAAAAAGAGGTATAAATTGTGAAAGTGGAGTATGAATTTCCTTATGGGCTATTAAGACTTTAATTTGCAAGAACAATAGTTTTGGATTTCCTAATACACAGTAGAATTCCAAAGCCTAGGTTACGCACTTTTAATTTAGAAAGTTTTGTATGGCTTTCAAACTCAAGAGCAGCTCAGAACAGCTGCAATCCAGAGGTGCTAAACTAGCATTGGACACAGCAGAAAGAGATAAATTGTGCATAGTCATTGGTCTGACTGCATACTCTGTGCTTTCTCTGCATGCATAAACACACTTAGGTATTGACTAGCAACACATCAAGCAGATAGAAGCATATTCTGTGAGAAATGCTGAGGAAATTGTAGGAAGTACTGTGAGATCATCCTCAAAGGGAATTCTCACCTAGCAGGGGGTAGAGAAATGTCTCTCACATTTAGGATTCACAGTGAGGAACATTATCACAGAGTTTGCAACCTATGTGAGGTTATTTATTTTTCATAAATATCAGAGTCCTGTTGGCCTTTTACCAAGCATTTCAGTGGCCAGCACAGTCATCTGGAATATAGTTTCCTCTTTGCAGATCTGCAGTATGAATTTGTGCTCTCCCATCACTCAGGAAAACTTTTCACAGAAAGACTATGAAAATACTCTCAGTCAGGTCTCTGTCAGTTGGTCCCACTGAAGCTGCTTCACTTTCTGTAAGTGACAGACCACCTGAGAAAAGGTTTGAGACCGAGTCTCCTACCTGAATACCATTACTGCCAAGCTATGCAGTTGGTCTTTCTTTTCTACCACTGCCTAATGAATACTTTTAAAAATTGTGCAAAGCAGAATTGTTTCACTAGGGAAAAACAGAAACCTATCCCAATATCTGCTCAATTATTCAAGAACTTTCTTGAAAAAAATGGAAGATCCCAGCTGAAATCCTTCCTTAATATAATATATGGAGAATCTAGAATTTTAATCTCATATGAGCAAAATAAAATCGGCAAAGCAAACTGTTCTTCATCCAGCATCAGATGTTCTCTCAGTATGTCTGCTAGCTTTGCTGTAGCAGGGAAATACCTGCTTTGCAAATTCTGCTAGGATGTAATGCAGCTCTTGGATGTTACACAGTTCTAGACATAGCCAGCAGCAGAAATTCAGATGTTTAGGAAAGTAGTCCCTTTTGAGGTTTTGAATTATTGGGCATTTTGACTTTTAAAAATGTAGTTTGGTGCCTAAGTTCTCTTTGAGAGTATAGCCCAAGCATTGTGCTTTTGCTCTATTTCAGCATAAGCTTTTTCTATGCTTTCAATGATTGCTGCAAAGAAGTGTGTGCAATTTTTCTTTTCATGAAGGGAGACAGACTTCTGTTAGAAATAAAAAGGACAATTTTCATGCAACCCTATTACCTGCAGTCTCCCACCACTTCAGTTTCTGCCAAGCAATCTGGAACATTTGCAGTTTATACTGGCTTGTGACACAATCTTCACTGACAGGCTACGAATGCTAATAGATTTCTCTCTCCCTTATGCAGTGAAATTAAATAGCATCTCCAGCTCCATCAGGAAAGCTAACAATACCATCTACATAAGAAAACAGGCCAGGCAACAACATCGAGGTGCCTAATGTTGGCAAAGGTTGTCATGCATTAAAGCTTTCTCTGCAGGGTTCATGGGGGCTGCCAGGAGAATTCTCTGAGCAGGGCATAGCTGTCATCTTCACTTGATTAATGCCCCATTGTGGACAAGCAGCAGAAGATCTAATAGCTAAAGTACCTCTAACTTCACATGAGCAACACAAATTGGCTAAAAGACAACACAGATTACCACCACACAGCCTGAGGTATCACAACCCCTATGTGAGCAAAGTGAAGTGCACACCTTAGAGCTGTACAGATAGCTGGCCCAATTAGGCATTTCTCTGTCTGTGTAGTGGCCTGGTAGTCTTCACAATCACATCTGCTGAGCTGATTTTGTACATGCATTGGTTTCTGTTCAACAAGACCAACAGGCAAAAGTATTGATCTCCCAAATGCATTCTTTCTTAGGGGAGAGACTTTTTAGAATCATAAGCTTGTCAGAGACAGGTTCATTGCACTGCTAGAATCGCAAGTACTGTGCAAAAAGCAAGATGTTAACTTTTAAGACTCCTTTAGAGTGTCCTTTTCACTTTGAACAAGGAAAAGAGAGTACTTTTAAGCTCACAAGAAAAAAAGGTTGGCAAAAGCAACATGAACTTCTGGAAATAAATTATTAAAGTCTTCATTGTTGTTTGACAATGTTGTTTTTTTTTTTTTTTTTCTCAGTCAATAGCTATAGGAATAATCAGCTGACCTGAATTTAAAACCCAGCTACTGCTCAAACAAAGAAGAAATTAATATTGCAAAAAAATAATTATCCTTAAATATACAAAAGTATGGAAATTTCTCTCTCCTGTTTAAGGGGCTGCTTCTTAGACTTGTCAGACTTTTTTTTTACTTCTGTCATATCT
The DNA here is from genome assembly GCF_000700745.2 of Antrostomus carolinensis. Lineage (NCBI taxonomy): Eukaryota > Metazoa > Chordata > Aves > Caprimulgiformes > Caprimulgidae > Antrostomus > Antrostomus carolinensis. Next base: position 24,616 of record NW_010334873.1, on the reverse strand, counting down.
CCAAAAAGATGACATGCTTACAAATGTTTATATTATTCTGTAGGTAACTACAGAATATATTTGTCGTGTGTCATGTATTTGAATGTCTAAATACGATGTGCTAAAGCAAAATCAGGCATCAAGACTGATGGATACTTTTCTGATGGCTGCATAATGGAATATGTGGGTGTTAGCAAGAAGTCTGACAGCTGGTAGGAGTAGGTAGTGCTACTTCAAGCTCTAGTCTTTTAAAATCATTCTGCTGTTTCAAAGATGACAAAAACCATTACTTTTTGGGTTCTGGGGGGTTTGTTTGTTTGTTTGTTTATTTTTAATAAAGAAAACACAGAATTGAGAAGTTTACTGTTGTTCTTATGTACTGAAGAAATCTTATACCTCTGTAATTTTGTCTTGTCCATAAGCAATCCAATATATTTCAACTAAAATCCTTCTTTAACCTTTCTCACTTTACTTTTTCTGCTGCCTTGAGCATTCTCTGTACCCCAGCAACAGGTCTCTGGTTTGTGATACAGAGAGTGAAATTCTGAAGCTGATTAAAAACTCCCATTGAGTTCCACAGCGTGACAGTGAAAACATCACACGCAAACTTCCAACAATTGTTTTATACCATTTCAATTTCTTCCTCTTGAATTTAGAAACACTGATAGGCCTCTTCCGTATTGCTTTGCTCCTTCTTTATGCTTTCTTTTTTCACTTAAGTTTCATGCTATCTGAAAACCAACTTCCTGTGTCTCTCTGCCTCATTGATATACCATTCCATTGCAATTCTCAATTGAAAAAAAAAACAGTTTCTCTGCTACCTAACCAAGGCCTGATTCTAATCTCTGACTAATTCTGTGTCAGTGTGAAGCATATTGATGTCAGTGGTGTTAGTTTCAATTTACACCACTGAAAAAGGGATGTGACTGTGGACAACATTTCTCTTTTTCTATTATTATTATTATCTTACTCTGGAAGAGCATTATCTACCTCCATAAAGCCTTTGGGATGCATCATACTATACATAATAAAGTTGAATTGTTATGTTTTTACTTCCTCTAAAGACAAAGCACTAGATTTTCATCCCAGCCTTAACTAGATCTTTCCCTTTGTATTGATTTGTTTAGACAGTCAAGTGTGAAGAGTGTGGGAGATGCCTGTAATAGTTTATTAATATTATATGGTCTATTTGTTTGCCTGATTATTATAGTTTTGTTTTTCCTACAGATTACAAGGTGATTAATTCAAGCAGAGAGTCCTTTCCGAGCATGGGCAACAGAGTTCATTTCCAAACTTAAAGAGGCAGTGCAAGTACTACAAAGCATGAAATTTACGTGTAACTACTCCACTTTTAGTAATCCGGTTTATAAACTGAAGACCTGTTATAGACGGGAAACAGAAACTATTACATCTCAAAAAGAACAGCAGTTTAAGGATGGAAGATAGATAAGCAGACTTTTAAGGAACAAACTGAACAATAACCTGTGTGGTCCTTGGACAGTTCACAGCTTTGAAAGTATTAATGTAGATTTTATACTAAATTAGAAAGAATATCTCCTCCTTTTTATTTTTTTACTGTTTTGCTAACACTGAGCTCAAACAATGCTTTATTATAAAAATTCAATTTACCACATTTGCTAGCACTTTTTATTGATACTTTAGTCCTAGCTCATATCAGACACTTATTTCTTAGTTCTTCTTATGGACATCTGTCCTCTTTTCCATTTCTGACTCAAACATGTAACTAACCAACAATCACTATTGCCCCTGTTCCTCACACCCTACATTCTTAGGTTCATCCATTCCTTTCAGCTACTAGAGAAGGATTTGGGTTTTTTTCCCTCACAACATTGTTCTCTTTGTTCCCCTCCCTCCCTTGTAATGAAGTGTAAGACTTATTAGATCATAGCTCCTGGAAAAAAGTTCTGTCAGAGTAGGAATCCCATGGGATTTACTAAGTTTTCCTGTGTACCACTGTATTACTCGGATCAACTGAAAGCAAGAAAATCACTCAGTCTTACTTCAGAGTGGAGGAAGTAGAGCACTGCAGTCAGAGAGCATGGAGATGCCAGACTGAAAGCAGCTTTGATTTGTAGGTCTCCAAAAGGTAACTAGGAATGTTTGAAGCATTTATTATCAGTATTATCCATTATTAATTTACGTTATTCTATTATTAGTGAATCATTCATGAGCTGATTGGGTAGGGTTTTTTCCTATTATCTTTGACATTCAGAGGTACTCAGAGACATGAAAGAATAATTTTCTCTAGAGCTTATTTGTAAACTGCTGGCTTTGTGTATTCACACTTCAGTATTTGCTATTCACAGCACACAACAGATCACCTAAGCCTAATGGTGTTCTTTCTGCACCTTGACTAGATGACTAAAAATTTACAAGCAGAAGACTAACCAAGGCTATATAATGAGATTTTCATACCAAGCTAAATCAAGCTAAAATTCAAAAAACTTTCAATACATTATCCATGAATATGAGACAGATGTGCAGTTACTCATGAGGGACTGAAAAAGAGACCTACACAGGTCCACAGTCAGATGTATAAATACAACCTCCCCAAATCATATCATGTTTTATTATCAAAATGGCTTTTAAGTAACTGAAATTGTGTCAGTTAATTTCAGTCCCTAATTACTAATATTAAAGGAACATGGTTTTAAAATCTAGCAAAGGGACTGGGAAGTAAAGATAGTAATATAATTTGCCTAGTGTATGGTACCTTTACTGATCAGTGTTTATTTTAATGGAGGGTTTTTTTTTTTCATTTTGGGTTTTTTGTTGTTTTTTTTTTTAATAACCATAAAAGACCAGGTTGAGCTAATATTAGTTTATTTCTTCAGTGTCTGTCCATCTACCTGTCTATTGTCTTTCACTTATAATACAAGAATATCAAACTAAAATAAAAAATATAAAATCAGAAAATCAAATTAAAAATCGAAAAGCAGAAAGTTAAATCAATGTGTGATGCACAAGGTTTTTAGAATTAGAAATTTTTCAGAATTGCTCTTAAAAGGAGGTTAATCCAATGAAGTCAGATTTCTAAATTCAAGAAGGTGGACATGTTCTAAAAGTGTGTAGAATTAAAATTGTAATGGTATTCTCCCTTCCACACCTCAAAAATTCACATGGATCTCATATAGTTTAACTCACTCATTCCAGACTTAACCAAAAGAAGAATTTCTTAAATATGAAAAGTCCTTTTCTTTCTACAGAAATTTATTCTAGTACATGGCAGGGATGATGCTTAATCAGATAAGGACTTTCAGCCCTAATTCATTGAAGTAAATAGAAAATTTTCTGTTGAATTCCATGGTCTCTGAAAGTAAGGCACTGGAACTTTAGCAACAGCCTTGAAAATGCCAAAATTTAAGACTATATGCTAAAACTGTAGATGATAAAACTTTGTGAATGTTTGCTATTTATAGAGTAGATGGAAAAAAGTTCTGCTATTAATATTGGAGAGATAAGGAGTGGCTGGAAAAAAGCTGAACTTTATATAATCTCCAGCAATTGTAATTTAATACCAATAAACAAGGAGATAATTAAGTTTCAGCTATGCAGTATGTTTTCAATATTCTTTTTGGTGAAGGCAGAAAGCTAAGCTTGATGACCTAGAGATATTGATATTTCCTGTTAATAACACTCATGTAGGGAAAAGCTCCACAGAATATAATATAGATTAAACCAACATAGCATTGCAAATTTTTATAGAGTATTAGAGGAATAATTTATAGAATGCATTTACAGAAAAAAAAAAAAAAAAGACCATTTAAATTTAAATTTTGAACCTTTCTTTACAATTTTGGAATAGGGCTGTCAATTAATCTTAATTTTTCAGGTTTACTAAAAATTCTTTGTTCAGTACCATTTGTGTTTAAATTCTACAGAACTAGTCAATGATAAGACTTCACAGCAGAAAGTCTGCCACAGAACACTCGTTGACACCAAACTATTTTCAATAGAATGTGAAGATAGGTTATTTAGTACCAGCATGGAGCAGCATCAGAGATTTATGCATTCATTATTCTTTCTAGGGTGCGTCTCTGCTGTCTGTCTATACATGGTTTGACATTTTGATGGATACAGGTCAGGCAACAACTGCTGGTCAGTAATTTCTTTTATCCATAGGTGGCTTTAACCATGACTAATTTATTATTTTGCACATCTGTATAGATGCTATTGCCTTCTGTTCTCAGTCCTCTCACATAAATAACTCTGGGTAAAGTAGGCATTGTAAAAAATAAGGACAAGCCAAAAAAAATATGAAATGGACGTATCAATGTAATTGTAATGATCAGCTTTATTGCTCAGTTTCTACATATGAAATAATTTACAAGCTGCAAGGGGTTGATATCCCTCTTGCTTATAATACCCAGCTATAATGAGTGCTTTAATGTATCTAAACTCCTTGCCTATGTGAACTGTAAAAATCTTGTTACCATCACCTTGCAGATGAGAAACTACATTTGTGCAAGATCAGATATTAAATCTGCTGCTTAACCAGGACCTTTAACTGGATCTCTCATGCTCTGGAACACCATTCAGATTCCTAGATGATTGTTCACCTCTGTTTAGGTATCTTCTTCTAAGATACATAATTTATTATTCTGTATTAAGTCAAACATGGTTTCTCTGGAGCATTTTTTCCGGAAGCTCCACAGAACAATAAGGTTAATGTGACACGTGCAGGAGATATTCTAATAAGTACTAAGCACAATGACAGAGAGCAATCTAAACTCATGTCTGACATTCAGAAATTCTCATGATGAGGCAGGTAGGTTTAACACTTTGTTTGTGGACAAATTAGGCCAGAATCAGCAATAGTGGGAGAAATGTTTTCTTCCACATGGTTCTTAAAGCCACTGGGACAATTCTAACCTTGTGTTTTTCAGAAAACGTATTCAGTATTGCAATATTTTTGAAGTACATGTGAAAAAAAGTTAAAGAAACAGTTTGTACTTTTCAGGGTTTACGGTTAAGATATAAATGTTTTCCAAACACATAAGCACTCACAGGTAGTACTAAATTCAAAATCAAAGCTAAAATTTGCTTCCTTGATAACTAAATATGAAGTATACCTGAACTAGAAGAACTTATTCAATGGTATAGCCCTACAGTAGAATAATGGTATTGACTTTGCAAAGATTGTAAGTCTTCTGATTTTCAAGCCTCCATATAAGCTCTCTTCTTTCCACCTCCGAACCTTTACTTTTTCATAGTGTCTCCAAGAAATTATTAAAGTGGCTAAGATTTCTTAAACGTGACTGGGTGAAGTACAAGAACATTGCTGCCTTTTAATAACTCATAAACAATCAGAACTGTGCTCTGCAGGGCTAAAATCTGATAAAGTGCTTTCTCAGACAAGATAACTTGGTGACATAACTGATTTTCTAGATAAGTGAAATGAGGTAGATCTAATCTTTTTGGACTTCAGGAAGGCATTTGATACAATTCCTTCCTATTGCAGGCTGTAGACCTTTAAGTATAAGGAAACTGAACAGTGAAAACATAGTAAAAACCTCCTTGGACTGAAAAATCATATTTTGTCTTTAGCCATACTGTCTATCTGTCTGATATGAAAGAAAAAAATTTTTTTTTTTTTTTTTCACTAACTTAAACCTGCTCCTCTTTAAACTATCAAGATGCCATTAATTACTGGTGGACAGCACCAGACTGAGATTCTTATAATAATAATGTCTTCATTTGTGAAACTAAAGGTACTTTCAATGGAGGGTTTGTTTTCATGAGGTTCTAATAGATCTTTCCAGCTTAATTAAATTGCTGCTTTACAGACAAGAACTGAAGGTAGTGGACATTTTGGTTGATAAATTGATAACATGACACCTTCGAAATACATTTAAATATGTGTAGAAATCACAGGAAAAAATCCTCATCCTAATTCTACTTTGGAAGATAAGAAGTATAGTTCTGCTCTGCAAGGGAAGGTGAGCCATGAGCTGGGTGCAACAATAGTGCAGGAGGGAGCAGTGACCTCACTGATAAAGAGGCAGAACACATAACAGCAAGTCTGGGTCAGGATTGAGTCCAGAGACTGATTGGCAAGTCTGCAGCAGTGAGGCAGGTCAAAGGCCAAGCCAGGAAGCCAAACCAGTAAGTCTAGATCAGGTTTGCAAAGGTGAAAGACCAGGCACAGACTTACACAGATGCAATACAGCACAGGCTGGGGCAGTGCTAAATTGTCAGTTTACAAACAGCTCCCAAGTGAAAGATGGGGCAGGCCCTTGCTTCTAGCTTTCTTCACAAGAGCTCTCATCACCAGAGGAGCCGACCTTGGACTCAGCCACCTGAACTCCTTAACTTCTCCTTAACTCCTTAACTCCTAGAAGGGAGTTGTGCTCTGGGACCTGACAGTTGAAATGCAGGAAGGCTCCGAAACAGTCAAAATGCAAGTATTAACCTAATCTTCTTCTGGGAAACAAGTAATTTCATCTAAAATTCTGAAAAATGTAGTACTTCCTCCACAGAGTATACAGAATTTCCAAATATAAGCTGTACCAATATTGTAAGGGCTTCATTAAGGAAACATATTTATTTTATCACAGTGAAAGCTTATTGTAAAGAAAGAGAATAATATGAGTGACAGGGGGCAGTGAAATATTACTGGGTAAAGGGTTAAATCCCAAGGAAAAGCTATCAGTTTGCAGTAGAAGGTAATGAAACAGATATTGCAGGAATGAACGTGTGGAACAGGATGCACATGTGAGGGTAGGAACTGTGGGCTGGCAGTTTGTAGTTAGCAATTGGCTACCATGTACAAAGAAAGAACAGGGAACATACAGATTTTTCTTTGGGCCGCTGTGATTGTTAAGTGGAATAAAATGGCTAATAGCATATGTTTTGTTTAACAGGACTTGAGAGACCAGGAAAACCCTGGTTACTATTAAATCATGACAGAAAAATTCCAATTTATATTACTGCTTAATTGCTTATCTTTAAACTACAATTTAGGTTGACTCTTCCTCCTGAAAAAAACACATCCATTCCTCTAATGCAGCCTGATGTCATCATTTGCCAGTCCAAATTTAGCCTTTTTGCACAATGGTATTTTCCTTCTGATAACTAGAAACAGATTATTTATTTGACAAGTGGGATTGAATATCCATTGCCTTCTGTCTAAATCTGCCTTTGGCCATGCAAATTGCTCTTTGTACTGGGACCTGCACAGCTCTCCAACTACACCCCCTCCCAAGTTCTTGGAAAGGCAAAGGAGCATGGTAGGGGTGTTTGCATGTCATCTCCAAACTGCTCTTTGTTAGAAGAAAGCAGTCAGTTCAGTTCCGCTTTAGCTTTTGTTTTCTCTCCAACCTCTACTTCTCCTCCTTAATAAGTGAGTCAGAAACAAGACAGAAAAGCCCTGCTGCTATAAAGCTATCATGAGAAATGGAAGAAAACTGAAATACGAGTTTTCATCCTCTCCTTTCATCCCTTCCAGTTTTTGTTTGCATGGTCTTCATTATGTTTTTTGAAAGATAGGTGGAAAATGTAATTCACTCCCATATCTAATATGAAAGGAAGCTTTCAAAAGGCTAATGAAACAGAGAAATTGCTTTAGATCAGTCTGTTCATGCAAAAATAGGACCACCTGTAACAGTGCTAAAGCCAGTGAAACTAGGGACTTGCAGAATTTAGCTGTGCTGCTGTTCAAAAACTCTTTGTGGTCTGCTTTACTAACTTTATAGAAGCTAATATTAGAGATGCTGTTCACAGCTTCTGTTTGGAATTAAAGGAACATTAAAATGCCACAGACCAGACTGTTCTTCAGGACTGTACTGAAGAACTGAAGTGGTCTTGAAGTACTTTTGTGCCTGCCCGGAAACATGTCTTCAACAGCGTCTTATCCAAATGGTAAATCCTTATCATGATCTCCTTATTGTGGTTTAGAAAATCCATGAAAAGAAAAAAATAAACTCTTCAAAAACAACATGCTTGGAGCCTGAGGACTGAAATAATTTCCTTTCCATAGACACATTTTTTTTCTCTAGCCTTAGGAAAAGACATTGCTCTGTTCATCACACTATTGAGCAGTGTATATGCACAGAGAAAAGCGTCAGCGCAGTGACTGGAGTAACACAAACAGGGGAAGGTTTCCTGGAGTTCCTTGTCACCTTGCAGGCGTTCCTCCGTCATGAGAAGCCACAAAATTGCTGCTCTGCGTAGTCCCAGTCCAGATGCCTTAGACAGCACCTGAGGGGCGGGTGCCAGGGCTGCCTGTGGGCCTCCACAGAGATCCCCAGGAGGCAGCAGGGCAGGGCCTGGAAGCCTGGGCCCCTCAAACTGCCCCAGCCAGGAGCGGGACAGCGGGGGGTACCCAGGGCAGCCCCAGCCTCAGGCACTGGGCACCTCCCTGGGGACGGGGACCAGATGAGGCCAGGATGGGCTGAGGCAGCTCAGCCTCAGGCAGGGCAGGGCTGTGGGGAGTCAGAGATCGACCCTGTTGTGAAGTTGCTAGGGGAAGGGGATGAAGGCCCTGGGGGACTGACACGGGGTCTTGGGCTGTGGGCAGGGTGGGGGAGACCCTGAGGAGGCTGGCAGGGGCCATCAGACCCATCGGTGCCCTCAGGGCCCTGGCAGAGGGTATGCCAGTTGTTTTCAGCTCTCTGCGATACCTCATTATTATGTGCCTGGACTCTTACTGCTCTATAAAATCTTTGAGTCCATACTCAGTTAATGTTTGGGGTTTATGATTGGTTATTTTATGACTGGCAAGATTTTTTGCAGGAATACTTGTGGGAAACAAGCAGAAGTACAGTTGTCCTGGTTTTTAGCTGGAACAGAGCTGGGTTTCTTTTCAGTAGCTAGAATAGTGCTGTGTTTTGCTCTCAGCCTGGGATTTGTTATGAGAGAAACACTGATAACACTCCAGTGTTTGCATTTTTGTCACTGGAAGGGAAGGACTTTGTGTT
>NW_010334873.1:0-15500 GCF_000700745.2 Antrostomus carolinensis | reverse complement strand
TCGGTCCCCCGGGATCATTATCTGGTAACGGACCGGGCTTGGTCGGCGGGTGGTGAGCAGTTGCACTTTGTATCGCTCATTTGCATGTTTTGTTACTGTTATCATTATCACCACTATTTTAATATTAGTATTATTTTAAGTTTTCTTTTATTTCTATTATTAAACTGTTCTTAACTCAACCTATGAGCTTCCTTATCCTTTCCCCCCAATCCTCTCCCCTATCCCCCGGGGGTGGGAGGGAAGTGGGTGAACGTCTGTGTTGGCTGCTGGCCAAGGGCTAGCCCAGTGAAACTCACAACCTCCATGTTCTTCCTGTAGTGGAGAGCCCAAATCTGAACACAGGACTCGAGGTGCAGCCTTACCAGTGCTGAGTACAGGGGTAAGATAACTTTCCTGGTGCTACTGGCCACACTATTCTTGATACAGACCAGGAGGCCATTAGCCTTCTTGGTTACCTGGCCACACTGCTGGCTCATATCCAGTCGGATGTCGGCCGTCGGCCAACACCCCCAGGTCCTTTTCTGCCAGGTAGCTTTCCAGCCACTCTTCCCCAGACTTGTAGTATTGCATGGGGTTGTTGTGACCCAAGTGCATATTCAAATATATCGAACTAAATTTATGAATTTTATACGTATCTTCAGGATTGACTAGAGACTACATTCCTGACTAGAGACTATATTCCTACTTTAATAGGTAAGTGCCTCTTACAGGAACCAGGGTCAGTGAAAGCAAATTAAGAAATATCCCCAGCAAAAGTACCATTTCTGTAAGCTGGTAAGTAATATCTCTGTAAGTTTTATACATAGGAATTAATATGTGTTTAACCACATATACATTTTGCTGCCCTAACAAAATAGTATTTTTGGATTTGACCAGTTTCAAGTAGACTAGCATATAAGGGATTGCTGTAACATAAACCATATAAACTGATTTCTGATGAAAAATCATAATACAATGATACAAAGACCAAAAGACACAGCTGTATGCAAGGAATTTTAGCTGCATGAGACTGGAGGTTGCTGGGTAAGCAACTACATTTTTTTTTTCATATTTTTAGATAATAATATTTTTGACATTAGATAGCTCACAGGAAAAAGAATAATGAGGGAACTTGCCAGTTATAATACATACCTATACACTAGTGCAAAGTGTATCAAGAGCAAACAATAACCACTAGAAGTCTTAGAGCACAAAGTGTAATTGGCCTCTCAGAGACTTGGTGGCCTAAATCAGAGATAAAGAAAGACAGGTAGGGAGAAAAGAAATCTTTTGCTGTATGATGAAAATATTTATGTTTTCTCTGAAGCTCAGAAGGAAATGAGAAGCAAATCTGTTAAAAGCCTTCAAATAAATATAAAAAGAGAAATAGAACAAAGTAGTATCATAGTAAGGGAGAAAAAGATTGATGCACCTTATTTCAGATGTCTAATACCTGAAGGACATGGCCTTCTGGTAAAAGGAAAATGCCTGTTGAATGAGCTTTATAAACAGACACAGCCTACAAATAAATTATTGAGGACATTGCTGAAAGCATTATTTTTTTTATAAACACTAAAATATTGTAGACTGTGCTATGTGAAAGATGTATCTGAGTAAAGCGAAGGAAACATTTGTGAGCAGGTATATGGTTGAAACTGTCAAAAAGTATCAAGTTAATAATTCTCTGCCAATTAATGTAAAAGTAGAGCAGAATAATCGTAATAGATTAAAAATGCAAACTTCATCCAGGAAGATGGGCTTCCATAGAAAGCATTTCTAAAGAGAGGAAGCAGATAATATTAAGTACAGAATGAGACTGCAAATCAGAAGGATTTATTCAACAACTGGAATGTAGTTTTATGACAAGCAGATAAACTGGAAAAAACACAGAGAAAATCAAGAGTGATGAATGGCTTACAAGTTAGACTTAAGAAGAAATGCTGGAAGAAGTTGAATTGTTCTGAAAAAATCCTAGGAAAGAGTAGTTAAATCTTTAAGTACATGACTTCCTCTTCATGTCTACAAAGGGCAGACTGAAAATTGACCTGCTTAATATGTGATGGGAAAATTCAGATAGATGTTAGTTAATCAATTAGGTATTACTTAGTAAGACATTAGAGAATCTTTTTAACATTTAAGTTTGCAGGCAAGCTTTCTTACTAGACTGTGCAATTCTAGTCAATTCAGAGTCAGAGAATAAAATTGATAAATCACAGTCAGGGGTAACTTCTCATTTTTTCCTGCATCTTGAAGTCAGATCACTTTATATTGTGGGGGGTTTTTATTTTTTTTTTATTTATTTATTTTGCTCCATTAAAGCTGGACAGTCCAAGATTAAAACTCTCGTTTCTCTGCTAGAAGAGTATCATTGGGTTCATATCAAAATCAGACATTCTAAGACAATCAGTCCTTGAATTCTGAAATACAAATTTTTGGTCTCAGAAGAAAGTCAAATAAGAATCACACCTGTGGAAAGTGTGATAGTAAAAGGCTTGAAAATGAATACTGTCATTTGAATGGAGATATGAGAATGCTAGTGCAGTTGATGATATTCTCATTCACTGTAAATCAGTGTATTGCCACAGAAGAAAATTTACTGCAGTCAAGAATCTGGTTCAGACATATATCCTTGGTTTTTGTCAAATTAAAAATTAATAATAATTCACTAAAACAAGTCTGTCACAATTCAGATAGAATATAGTCAGATTCTATTTGGATATACTTCTATTAATATATTTATGTATTATATAATATAAATAAACTTACAGTGACCCACACCCTTGCATATCACATCACTCTTTTCTTTCTACATTCTGCTTTTTCTCTTTCCTTGTCTCTCACATGCACTTCCATACCTACGTGCTCTCTCTCTCTGGCTCACTCTCACATGTATATATTTCTAGCATCAAGATTATTTTTGAATGGAAGAGGAAATAACAAGGCAGGTGGAACCGTGAGGGCTGTACCCACACTTTGGCTACCCAGAGAATGATGAATTCATGAGTCATGAAACTGACAGTTTGCTAGCATCAAATGCACTTGTAAATATCAATAGAAAGTGAAAACGTGCCATGGCTGTGTTTGGCACAGTCTTCAAGCAGGAGAGTTACACTAGTGTGGGCTGGTACTGGGTCTGGTCTTGTTTAACATCTTCATCCATAACCTGGATGTAGGGACAGAGTCCGTCCTCAGCACGTTTGCCGATGATATGAAGTTGGGAAGAATGGCTGACACACCAGAAGGCTCTGCTGCCATTCAACGAGACCTGGACACACTGGAGAGTTGGGTGGAAAGGAACCTGATGAGGTTCAACAAGAGCAAGTGTAGAGTCCTTCACCTGGGGCGGAATAACCACATGCACCAGTACAGGTTAGGGGCTGACCTGCTGGAAAGGAGCTCAGGAAAAGGACCTGGGTATGCTGGTGGACAGCAGGCTGGCCATGAGCCAACAATGTGGCCTTGGGGCCAGGAAGGCCAACAGTATCCTGGGGTGCATTAAAAAGAGCATGGCCAGTAGATAAAGGGAGGTTCTCCTCCCCCTCTACTCTGCCCTGGTGAGACAACATCTGGAGAACTGCATCCAATTCTGGACTCCTCAGTTCAAGAAAGACAGGGATCTTCTAGAGAGAGTCCAGCAAAGGCCACAAAGGTGATTGGGGGCCTGGAGCACCTGCCTTACGAGGTTAGGCTGAGAGAGCTCGGACTCTTCAACCTGGAGAGGAGAAGACTGAGAGGGGATCTTATCAATGTCTATAAATATCTGAAATGTGGCAGCCAAATGGATGGGGCCAGCTCTTTTTGGTGGTGGCTGGTGACAGGACAAGCGGCAATGGGCAAAAACTGGAACACCAGAAGTTACATACAAACTTAAGGAAAAATTTCTTTACTGTGAGGGTGACAGAGCCCTGGGACAGGCTGCCCAGAGAGGTTGTGGAGTCTCCATCTCTGGAGATGTTCAAAACCCACCTGGATGCTTTCCTATGAAACCTGGAGGAGCGAACGTGCTTTGGCAGGGGGGTTGGCCTAGATGATCTCTTGAGGCCCCTTCCAATCCCGACCATTCTGTGATTCTGTGATTTTACATGAAATCCTGTCTTTCAAACAGAAATGTCAGGCAGTGGATGAAGACTTGAATGTTGTCACATTTGACTTTGCCTCTGTAAAACTACTTAAGTGTGCAAGATTTACATTATTTCTACTCTGTTTCTACATGTATAAGCACTACCTCATTCTCAACATTTAGGTGTTCTCAAATAGCTTTTAAGATGGATTTTAATATTATAACTTTGATTGCTTCTTGATTTCCATAGAAGATTGTATTTTTATTCCTCATGATTCCCAGATCAGAAAGTGATTCACAGATCAGAAAATTATTTGTGATGAACCTTTCCCTTGATTTATAGTGAATTAAAATGAATAAAAAATTTTATATCTCAGAAGACTCTTCTGAAAATGAAATATTTCTAATTAGATTAATCTCAAGCTGCAGTCTGTATTTTAAACTGACATCTTTTGCATGCTTATGTGAACTGTACCTTTGAGTACGATAGGGTTTTGATAAGCATTCTTGTGGTTTTCTTTCCTATCTAAAACTCTTTCACTGTTTAATTTTTGCATTCCTGGAGAATAATCAACACTAGCAGCCTCATTTAGATTCAAAATAGTTTGACTTGCATTATACTGTAAAAGTTAATGAAACTTTGAAACAGAAAAGATTGTTAGCTATCCTTCTGCTCTAAACTTTAAAGTACAACTCAAGTCAGCCTTAACTGTAGATCTACAAGCAGTATATCCATTATTACGTGCTAGGACTTTTGTTGTTCATGTTGATTTGCTTTATTTCTGAGAATAGCATAAATCATACTGGGGAAAAATAAAAACTGATTGTTAAGATTCTTACTTCATCTTAGGAGTTTTTGATGAGCTGAAGAGTTTTGAGAGATGCGGGTAAGTAGATATTTCTGATGATCCTACATTCAGTTAATATGCACTGCTATCTTGCACAGAAACTATGTTCCAAAATCTCACACCTGACATCAGCTCAAAGAGATGTAGACACCTGGCTTTGTCTGGAATTTATGCAATTTTCCCAATGGTAGGTAATAATATAGCAAGACAACTTTCAAAAACATTCAGCATATCCATAAATCTTACTTCTCAAAATTTTACTCAGCTATTTTAAAATAAGAGAAAATTAGTGTTTTGTCAATGGTTAGTGGTTCATCATCATTTTGCTTAAATGAGGATATTGCTTCAACTTCTTGATAAAGTTGTTCGTTCTCTTCTACAGAATTTATCCAAGCCATTTTTTTCTATCAATTTTAAATTGGCTTCAACATTTATTTGAGTCTCCAGACAAACTATGGTTAAATAAGTATTTTGAAAATACATTGAAGATAATAATCTTAGCCAAAGGAGAGAACTTGTTTCTTGCTTTGTGGTAAACAACTAAAACCTGATTTTTTTACTGAAATCCCTTTGTATGCCATTGCAGAATTGTGTGCATATATGGAGATAGAGAGAGACATGATCTTTGGTGAATGAGAAAGTATTAAAAGAAAATTAGATTATGACCCTGATTTACACTAGAGTAATAAATAAATTTTGATTCAGTAGAATATGCTTAGTGGGGTAATTCTGAAGAGAGACTCAATGATAAGTAAAAGAAAACTGTTGAAAAATGCTCCCTTCAAAAACAGTCTGGAAAGGCAACTCACAAGAGTTCTGTTTTTCAATTTTTTTTTTTAATCCACCTTTGAAAATGTTTTTTCTTCTTTAGATTCAGACATGTTTTAATTTTCAAAAATATGTAGTTTTCTAGATGCAAAACTGTACCTAAGGGCAGAACGTCATCAATTATAGCGGTGATGAGATCATAATTCAAACTGTAATCTCAAATTCTCAAAGCTACCCACTTAATTCAGAAGACAGTAGAAATGCTAAATGCAAGGTCACAATTCTTACTATTCATGACACTTGCATAGATTTTCTTTTCAAATTGCTATGCAGTATGTTATTCCTTCAGTCAGACTTCCTCTTCCAGGTATTTTGACTTGAACTAGATTAATTCCTTCCTATTTCTGTTGCTGACATTCTGTATCACTTATCTTGTAGTTAGTGTTAGGTCCCTAATTCAGTTGACTGCCTCCTTCAAAGTTTGTCTGAAAGGCCTGTTGCATTCCAGATAGAGAAAAACAAGATAAAGGGAAGGTTCAAAGC
Source organism: Antrostomus carolinensis (assembly GCF_000700745.2). Classification (NCBI taxonomy): domain Eukaryota; kingdom Metazoa; phylum Chordata; class Aves; order Caprimulgiformes; family Caprimulgidae; genus Antrostomus; species Antrostomus carolinensis. Next base: position 9,302 of record NW_010334873.1, on the reverse strand, counting down.
AGCTTTCCTGAATTAGTTCTGAAAAGGCAACCACTTGGGTAACTACAGGAAGAGTCTTTGTTTGAATCGTGGTACTGGAACAGATATTCCAGTTGAAGAATAAATGGTTTTTGATTGAAGTAGTACATACCAAATAAACCATTTTCTTTATCTATGGGAAAAATCATAGCTCCTTTTAGAACTTAAATGATGAGTTATATAGTAGGACAAGAGAGTATGTAATAAGATTAAAATTAAAACAAAGGTATGAAGAATCATATGTAGTAGAAAAGAAAGACAATGTTCAAAAAATCTTCCTCTTTCTATCTATTGCTAAACTCAGAGTTTTAGGAACTAGCTGCTCAGTCTTGCTCAGGACTGATAGAACTAATATGATTTAATACATATTTTCTGATTTTGTTGTGGCAAGAGTAAATTAGATCAAATTTGAGCCAAAAAATTATTTAAGCTAAAAAATATTTTTGGCTTTGGAAATATTTTTTTTAGTTATACTTTTTTTTTGCCTTTGCTCTTATTCCTTTCCTTTAAATTATCCATAGGAGTCTGAAGGCAATAAACACTTTGACGGATATTAAATTACTAGCCAATACCACAGGGCCAGAAATCCTGTAAAAGTTCTTTTCAAGCCAGGCTTTCAGCCCAATTTTGTCTGTCAAAGCAACTAACATGATTTGATTTTTTTTTTTTTTTTCTGTCTACAATTTAACTTCAAACTATGTCTGGAAATAGTATGACTAACAAGTCTCTGGTTGTCCCCTGCTGTTCAGCATCCACTGGTTTGGTTTTTAAAGGATGATTAGTGTTTTTCAATTTGGCTCACTTTGTTTTGTCCTGATATAAGGATTCAGAGTCAAAAGAAAAGTTAGACATGCCTGTCTGTCCATATTAAAAATATCCAGAAAAGAAACCTTAATTGCTTAATGAAACATTACTGTTTTACCGAATAATTTTCTTGAATTCCAATGAGAAAGAAATGGTCTCATTCCAACTGCAGAAGAGACATTCAGAGTTCTCACTTGTTGAGAGAACAAGGATTTAAAGTTTCACTGAGTCAGAGCAGAATTTGAATTTGAATTCCTGACATCACTAGTGGACATCATCATTCCTTGGTGGTCAGCTACCCTGGATTATGTGGGTTTTTTTGTTTTGTTTCTGCTTCCTTAATATCACTCATGCTAATTTTCCACAGAAAATACTTGATATTGGAAAATGTTATCAGAAATGTTTTAGTGAAACTCATGCATTTTCATTAATTTTTAAAATTAAAAATGTCTAAGAAAGATATGAATCCAAGACTTCAAAGTATTGTTATAAAGTAACTGACTGGTCAATGTCCTCCATGCCTTTGGAAATAGTCAGTTTGAATCCCTTTTCTTGGAAATTTTGCTCCTATATTAAACAAAAGAAACCCTCTAATCCTTTTGAGAGTTGCTTTTCACTGGTATTAGCTGATGAAGTGCAGGTTGATGTCAGTAAATAAAAATATTTGTATACAATGTGCACCACTGCGTAGACATTTATTACATATACATGCAACGATTAATTTTTTTGCATCTGTATGTCAAGAGGAAATAAAAGAGAGAAAAGTGCTGTCAGCTTTGAGAGGTATTAGGTTCCACAAAGCTGTCTTAAATCTAACAAGAGTAGTGTTGATAAACTCGGAAAGATTGGTTCCCAGACAAGTAATAGGAAACTGTGGTGGTTTTACTCCTTTGGCTTGCAACCAAACACAGTCACTCTCTCACTGTCCCCCCAGCCCCAGGGAGCAGAGGAGAGAATTGAAAGGATAAGGGCAAGGAGACTCACAGGTTGAGATAAAAACAATTTACCTATTAAAATAAAATTGTAGTAATAACAACAGTGATAACAGAATATAAAATTGAGTGATGCACAGTGCAATTGCTCACCACCTGCCAACCGATGCCCAGCCTGTGCCAGCCAGTGATCCTGGAGCAGAGACAGTCCTGAAACTGAAAGCCAGAAGAGCAAGCCCGAGCAGTCTCTGAGAGAATACCCCCGTCTTCCGGTCAGCCCTGAATATACTGAACATGACATGATATGATATGGAATATCTCATTGCCATATTCAAATGCAAATTTGGGGTTTTGCTGCTTACTACACTTCTCCCTCCCAGTCCTGATGCAACTGTGAACCAGACAAACATGATGACCTTGGGTCTTCTCATAACAAGTCCCATACTGAATCTAAAACACAGCTATTCTAGCTACTAAGAAGAAAATTTATCCTAGCAAAACCAGGACAGAAACAGATAAATATAGACATTTATTGTGTTTTGTTTTCTTAACATAAAGCTCAACATCACTGGAATAATTTTTGCAAACTCAGAGTAAGATTAGCAACATGCCAGAGGTGTAATCCAATTTTGGGTGAATTATTGTAATAACTTCCCATGTGTACTCTTCTTACTGGAGTACCAAAGTCAAACTAGTCACAGCACTCAGGAAGGACAGCAGCTGCAGATGGATGCGGATGAATATAAGGACTTTTCATAAAGGGATTCAAAATTAAGTGCTCCTGAAATACTGCTAAGTGTCTATTCAGAGACCTGATTTTATTCCATTCAATAGTTTTATGTCCCAAAGGAGTATACTAAGAGGACAATGGGAAAAAAAAAAAAAAAGTCTGCATTGTAATTTAGGGTGAAACAAGATGTTATATTGTTTGGATAACCTCTTCCAAAGGCATTACATATTTTATTCTATGTATAGGTCATGAGAAGGAAATTGCAGACAGATTTATTGTTCAGTAAACAAAATACTTATTTCAGAGAGAAAATAAAGTGCTTGTTTGCTTTGTTTTTAGAGATGTTATTATGAAACCTAAGCAGGTCCTTTACTGAGATACCTGAACTGAAACTTTGCTGATGTTCAAAAAATTTTCATCCATTCTGATGGAATCCTGAAGGGAGGTTATAGCCAGGTGGGGGTTGGACTCTTCTCCCAGGCAACCAACAATAGGACAAGAGGACATGGGCTCAAGCTCTGCCAGGGGAGGTTTAGGTTAGATGTTAGGAAGAAATTCTTTACAGAGAGGGTAATCAGGCACTGGAACAGCCTACCCAGAGAGGTGGTGGATTCACCATCCCTGGAGGTTTTTAAAAAGAGATTGGACGTGGCCCTTAATGCCATGATATAGTAATCGGAGTTGGATCAGGGGTTGGACTTGATGATCTTGGAGGTCTTTTCCAACCCAATCTATTCTATGATTCTATGAAAAAAAAAAAAATAAATTCTTAGTTCAGTTCATTCACTTTGGCACCTGCTGCTTTCTGTTAATATCAGAGAAAAAAAATGCTAAAATATCAAGCAGTATATTTCTCAGCCTCTTCTTAAAATTTCAGTTTATCAGGAACTTTGTACTGATTTTACCTGAAATTGTCCTGCCCTATGAAATTTAAAGGAAGTTATTTCAAAGCTCCTTTTGCTTTGATTTCTTTCTTAAAACTACCTATTATAATGGTACATGTATTCACCATTCCCTTCTCTTAATATATTCAAATGAGTCATAATGGTTTTGTCCACATTATAAGGCTTGAAAAAGGAGAAAGCTACTGTAGGTATATTTTGAGGTATAACTCCTCCACATTCCTGTTGCTTCCCGAAGAACATCCATCATTCAGGCTGCTGGATGCATTAGCCTGCCTTGGAGCCAGCTGGATGTCGACTGCCAGCACTCAAGAAGAGTTGTTCTGAATGCCATACTCAGAATATCATAGAATGATTTGAGCTGGAAGGGACCTTTAAAGGTCATCTACTCAACCCCCCCCCGCAGTGACTAGGGACATCTTCAACTAGATCAGGTTGCTCAGAGCCCCCTCCAGCCTGACCTTTAATGTTTCCAGGGATGAGGCATCTACCACCTCTCTGGGCAACCTGTGCCAGTGTTTCACCACCCTCATCATAAAAAATGTCTTCCATACACAGAGTCTAAATCTACCCTCATTTATTTTAAAACCATTACCCCTCATCCTATCACTACAGGCCCTGCTAAATGTTTGTTCCTATCTTTCTTATAAGCCCCCTTTAAATATTGAAAGGCCACGATAAGATCTCCCTGAAGCCTTCTCTTCTCCAGGCTGAACAACCCAAATCTCAGCTAGTCCTCATAGGAGAGGTGTTCCAGCTCTCTGATCATTTTTGTGGCCTTCTCTGGTCCCAGTCCAACAGGTCCATGCCTTTCTTGTACTGAGGACTCCAGAGTCAGACACAGTGCTCCAAGGATGGTCTCACCAGAGCAGAGTAGAGGGCCAGAATCACCTCCCTTGACCTGCTGGCCATGCTTCTTTTGATGCAGCCAAAGATACAGTTGGCCTTCTGGGCTGCAAGCGCACATTGCTGGCTCATGTCCAGCTTTTCATTCACCAGTATCTCCAAGTCCTTCTCAGCTAAACTGCTCTCAGTCTCTTCATCCCCCAGCTTACACTGATACCAGGGATTGTCCCAACCCAAGTGCAAGACCTTGCACTTGATCTTATTAAACCTCACAAGATGCCCACAAGATGCTTCTTTTTAAATAAAATTGACCAGTAACAGGAAACACCTGGTTTCAGGGAGAGTTTACAGAGATAAGACTTTTAGTTTGCAGAATGAAGAAAGAATGAATAAAACCTTATTATATTGATTCTTTTTTTTTTATTAAAAATGAGGTAGGGAAAAGGGAAAATGTTTTGATCTTTATACAATTTCATATGAAATATATTTTAATATTTTCACAGTTTTAATATAAACTCCATGTTGACTGACAAAACCAGACTTAAAAAATATTTTTTCAAAATTGCATAATTTATAGTTAAAATCCATAATTTAAAAAAGCATAAATGTTGAAGATATATGATTAAAATAACTAGCTTTACAATATTTTAGTAATCAAGTTGAATTATTAGAGTTTTGAGGAGGGGGTTATTGGTTGTTTTCTCTCCTTTAAAAAAAATGTGGTCTGCATTAGTTACTTCCAGTCTGTGAGAGTTTATTAGGTATTGCTGATAGAAATTTACCAATTAATTTTGTATTTTATTAATACTTTCTATTCTGTCTCATTTTATTGTTTATCCAGCTCTGGAAGTTTTAGACAGTCTTACACTGTTGCCTCATATTTGTTAAAACACAACTACTTGTTACCTCAAAGAAATTTTAGGTCATGATTTTCTTGTGAACTGGTAGATACGACAATGTGCTTTATAACCAGGACCCTTTTAAAATAGCATCATAACAGATAACTCTAAAAATAAAATAGAGCAAAGAGCATTATTCATAGAAATATCATTACTTATCAGTTCTGTTAGTGCAACTGTAAATTTGCCTTTTATTGTCTCTTATTAAATATTTATAATTATTTAAAATTTCATTATGTTTAATTAATATATTCATATAGCTATAGTTTCATTTTGCTGATGGGACTGAGATTTTTTTTTTTTTTGTATATTAATTATTTATTCTGATTCTTGAAGTCAGTGATAAATGTTTCTGAAAAATATCTCTTCCTGGTTTCTTTCAAGTACCAAAAGTATCACACAAGATAACATAAAAAGATATTATTCATTCCAAGTGTGTATATGTTCAACTTGAAAAATAACTCCCAAACTTCTCTTTTGCTTTAGCATTCTATATTTATTATTTTTATTCTATCTGTCAAAATGAGTTTATAAATATTAGTTATACTTTTTTTTCACTTATTTTTTTTCTTTTATTTAATAACTTGTAGTAGTCTTTTACTGTAATTTGTAAAAGTACAAATTATATACTGTATGTGTAAGAACCGCTTGATCAAACCGTAGATAAGCTACAAAAGAATATTGTAAAAATAAATAAATCTCCTTACACAAGACTGATCTGGTAGTTTTACCTATGCCAGGTATTTATAATTTAGAATGGACCTCCTCAATTAAAGGAATGTAAGAGAAGTGGTTTGAGGAATTGATTTAGCAGCTGGAAATTAAACTAGGTAATTAGTATGCTTTTAGTCTCTCCCAAAAATATAGTAAAAAAAGAAGGGAAAATGCCTTTGGTAAAAGCTCACAGAAATATATCTAAAAATAATTTAATAATTCCTTAAACATTGATTTTTCTATGGCTTGTATTTTACAAGAACAGGGAATATTTTGCTCTTCAAGTGATTTTTGCTCTTTGGGTGTAGATGCTTTCTGTCTATATGCTAAAGCACTGTAAAATTAATAATTTGAAAATTTTCCGTCTGCAAGTATAACAAGGTTATTTGATGCCTGGGACAGAGTGAACACATGCACCTAAGGAAATATAGGCAGGTGGCTCCCATTAATCCTCATTACTGGAAGAGGATTGTGGCATGAGGTATGTCTAAGGACAGTGAAACCACATCCAGCTCCTCCTAGAAGAAGGTGTGTTTTGCCAGACGGAATTATTTTTTAAGATATGTGGGAAATTTAATTAAAGTCTTGAGAGTAAGGTAATGAGCTCAAGGATAAAATGAGTATAGGCTGGAGATTTCTAGAATACCTTGGAAAATGTGGAAGAGTAAAAAGAATATTGAGTGTATGGGTGCAAACAAGTCTTTTGTGTTGGGAATATCTTCTTATTTGGTTAGTTTTATGTGATACCTTACGTGAAAAAGATTTTGTAGAAAGGGAGCTGTGAAGAGATGATGATTTTTTGCTTTACCTTAATTTCTGATTGGTGTGAATTCTTAATGCAATTTACTTTTACAATTTAATTCTGGTGTTTTTTCCTAATTCCTGTGTTGGGATTTCCCATGTGATGTCTGACCACCTCTTATGTGGGAATTAATGGCAGGATGTTTTGCTAAAGACACTCAGGACCTATTTTACTCTTCTTTGGAAAAGGTGATCTTTGAGGCAGAGGTGTCTTTTAGATCTGTAATTTGGCAGCTGTTACTAGTGTCAGCACAGGAGCTTGTACTGAAAAAAGGGAAATAATACAAAGTCCTGATTTTTTTTTTTTTTTAATTGATATTCCACTTGTGCCAAGGTGAGAAGTAAATGAAATAGGCTTTAAACTTTTTTCTTCTTTCGTGGACTATGTACTGCCAAGTACTCCTGGAAAGGAGATGGTTTTCTTCCTTTAGAGAGGGGAAAAAGGAAGGTAAAATCCATGTATGAAATACAATGATGTAAAGTAACTGTACTTATTTATGCAATATTTTAAAACTATGGGGTTTTTTTTTCTGTGTTGGTCTCAGCAGCAAGTGTCTAGTAAGTGGAATTTGAAATAAAAGATTAAGGGTCTTATATTTCACTCAGAAATATAACGTGTATATTTCTGAAGTGCCTAAGCTGACTCCTATCAACTAGTTTTTGAGCTCTGAGGAGACAGGTATGCATTAAACTGAATCATACCTCATACTGAGGTATGAGGCAAATCTATTTACAGTGTCCAAAGCAGTTAGTCTTTTTCTTCCTAACCTATCAAATGTGCCAAACATTAGACCAGCTCTTGTAGGCTTCACACATTTCAAAAGGTGTAGAACTATTTTTTTCATATGAATAAAATAGGAAATAGATGTGTTGTATGTATACTGTTTAGTTCACAGGTGTCACCAAGTACGAGCCAGGATATCTTTGCTGTCTTTCAGGAAAAACACTTTTCCTTTTTGCTGTGTTGTTGACTCCTCCAACAAAACTGGATCTTTCTGCTCTGCCAGCACATTTGAAAGGTCAGAATTCATAGTGGCAAGGCTATAAACATACATTTCTGTAACTGAACAGCAGAGCAGCATGCCAAGCATATGACGTGGAAGTAAAAGTTGTTCAAATCCAAAGGAGGGAAGGCATTCCTTTCATGAATCCCTGATTTATCTCAGTGATACAGGTCTACTATCTCTCTTGGGATTCTAGACAGCATTCTCATTATCCACTCAGCTTATACAGCCTTGTTAACATGCTTCTGCTGTTGTTAGCTGTCACTGAATTGGTGATGTGTAAGTTGCAGAGATTTCACAGCAAATCCTCAACGTGAATGTTTAGATAAACACTTTTTTTTTCCCTTGACATGAACACAGAATCTTCGCATTGCGTAATCACCGAAGCTCTGCTCAGACTGCATTCTGATGGCAATGACAGAATGATAGATCCCCCCCACCCAAGATATGCCTCTCAAGAAATTTTTGCCTGTCCCTTGTTTGCTTATGCATAGAAAATATATCATTGTGTGACAACATTTCGAGCTTGATATAGCATGTTTGTTTTATCATCACCAGGTTTTTTTCATGTCAGTATCTTTTAATGAGGAAAAATTGTGAATACAAGAAGCAAGTTATCTGCAACTCAGTGTTAAACCATATTCTTTTGTGTTGTTTTGTTATTTTTCCCTATAAGAGGTGTGTCGTGATTAAAGACATTCTCACAAATATGTTAAAAAAAATACAACTACTTGAGAATCACAGTTGCAGGTGTGTGTGTCCTGTTCCCATCTCTCACTTCTGTATGCTTTGGAAGAAAGAATTGGAAGATAACAAAACCTGTAATTTTGATGTTGTGTGTCCCAAGAACGCATTGCGAGTCAGCCTCTACAGGCCAGTCAGCCTTACCACAATCCCTGGAAAGGTAATTGAACATCTCATCCCGGAGGCCATCTCCAAGCATGTGAAAGACAAGAAGGTCATCAGGGGTAGTCAACATAGATTCACCAAAGGGAAATCATATTTAACTAACCTGATTGCCTTCTATGACAGGACAACTGGCTGGCTAGATGAGAGGAGGGCACTGGTTGTTGTATACTTGGACTTGAGCAAGGCTTTTGCTACTGTCTCCCATGACATCCTCATTGGCAAACTCAAGAAGCGTAGACTGGATGAGTGGATGGTGAGGTGGATTGAGAACTGGCTGAATGGCAGAGCTCAGAGGGTTGTCATTGGTGGTGTGGAATCAAGTTGGAGGCCTGTATCCAGTGGTGTCCCGCAGGGGTCAGTACTGTGTCAGTGTTGTTCGATCCATTCGTCAGTGACTTAGATGAAGGAACAGAGTGCCTCCTCAGCAGATTTGCTGATGATACTAAACTGGGAGGAGTGCCGGATACACCAGATGGCTGTGCTGCCATTCAGAGGGACCTCGACAGGCTGGAGAGATGGATAGAGAGGCACCTCATGAGGTTCAACAAGGGAAAGTGCAGGGTCCTGCATATGGGAAGTACAGGTTGGGGGCTGAACTACTGAAAAGCAGCCCTGCAGAGAAGGATCTGGGAGTCCTGTTAAGTTAAATATGAGCAGGCAGTGTGCTCTTGTGGCCAGGAAGGCTGATGATATCCTGGGTTGTTGTGGAGGATTGACCTTGGCTAGAGGCCAGATGCCCACCA
>NW_010334872.1:22115-36738 GCF_000700745.2 Antrostomus carolinensis | reverse complement strand
CTGGATGGCAGCACAATTAAAGGATGAACAGACTTACCCTCTGCCCTCCCCACTCACCCATTTTAGAGCATGCATTGTGAATTTTTTGTGTACTGTACCCTTAAAAGGTAAGCAAGACAAGTTTGAGCCAATCATAAAGTAGAATAGTGATGCATATGTATAGTGGTTGAAATAAGTTCATCAGTTATGTATAAATGTGTGAAGTTTTGCAAACTCAGTGTGCTAGCTTTGTGGGATACCACCCATATCTGTGCAAATACAAAATAAATAAAATATCTTGACTCTGTGTGTATATTGGCATCTGAACACCGGGTAAACAACCCCGCTCTGGGGCAACAACTTCTTGTGGGATCCTAAACTTCCAAACTATACTACATGAGTTAATTTAAAATAGTATACTTGAGTTATTATACTTTAGTTTAGTTTGACTGAGAACACAGCAAAATAAAGTTCATTTAAAAGTTCAGAACATGGTAGGAGTAGCAGGTCATAATGATTGATTTAGTAGATGACAAAAAGTAAAAGAAGCAGTTGAATCCTCAGCACATTACTAGATCAAAACACTGACACCCTGGCGCTTCAAAATATCTGCACTTCTCAAAAGAATGAGGTTAAGGCAAAGAAAAGAACTAGATTTTGAAGTAAGAGCACAGTGAAGAAAACCCTGGATCTCTTTCCTTCACAGAATCATGGCAGTAATACATATCTGTCTGTACAAACACCCATAAGAAATGCTTGAATATACAAACTGCTGAAGAAGAAAATAATTTTATTAAACAAATGTGCTAGAAATTGTTATGAAATGTAATCTAGAAAGTCAGAAATTTTTTTGGAGGTGGAATAATTGTTTTCAAAGCTGATAAATAGTTTACAAGGGTAAATGTAGTGTGTAAGACTGACACTTATTTAATGCATTAGAATATTTGTGCTTGTTATGAAAATTGGATAATGACCAACAAGACAATACACATATAAAAAAACCCAGGACTGGGTGTTTTTGTCATTTGGAAAATATTTATGTTATAATTTTTGGTCATTCATAGCAGCTAATAAGGGAGTTGACTTATGAAGGAAAAATCAAATCTAGAAATGAGTATGTACTGTATGTGCCTAGTATTAGAGTGACACAGCACTTGAGGTGATGAGACTAGTATTTAACAAGGATGAGTTTCAAAGGGAATAATTATCTAGACACAAATAATCAATCAGATGGTTGATTATCTGCTTAAGATGGTTGACTAACAGGTCTGCAGATCTTAGCTCCTCTGTCCACTAGTTATTACTGCAGAATAAACAACCCCATGTCATTCTTCCATCAGAAACCAGATTATTAAATTGCTAAAAAATGATCTATACATCTCTCCTGGTTTAAAGATTTAATACTTTCTGATTTCTCAAGGATAATAAATAATGTAGATAACTCCAATTTAAATTTTACTTTTCACTTACAATTTCATTACAACATAACATTTAGACAGTATAATATTTAATATATAGTAATTACTGTTTTCACAGAATGCCAAAGAAATGGTGGAAAAACTTAGTTTAAAGGTAGCCAAAGTTTGTCTTATCCTAGTATTTCTGAATGCACTTGCAAGCACTGATATGAACATGTTCATTCTTCAGTAATACAAAATAATAGAAAAGTATAGCTGAAAAGCAACTCAATAGATATAAGTTGTCTGCCCAGCCCATTTGTACAGTGCTGCCATGATGGCACTATTAGCAAGTACAACTCTGTTTAGCATTGGAAGTTTTCCTTATATCAAAACAGACTCTGGCTGCAATTTAAGACCATGACTTCTCATGAAATGCATCACAGAAACAAAGAAGAAACTGCCTGCTCTCTTTGTAGCTTTTCTAAAGTTGAAAAATTATTATTTTCTTCACACTAAGCAGTTCCATTTCACCCTGTAGTTCTTTCCAAGTTCAGGCTATTGTCAAAGAAGCCAAAGCCCTCTTTGGTGACACTGCTTCTGCATACAAGCATAGTAGGACACATTTTTCCTGCTTGATCAGGAGGATTAAGTGGCACATGACAACAGTTCTGACATCATCAGCCTTCCTCCAAGAGTCTCCTAGTCACTTTTGATCTGCTTAGAGTCACACTAAAATCAGTCATGCCTGCATGATGATTGCATGAATAAGCAATCGCCGTTAATTGTCATTTGGCAAGACGGCTTTGGCAACATCCCTCAGGTTCAAGCTCCTGGGAGATGGAAGGCTTCCACAATGTTAGGTCCAGTCACTAGACCAAATTTTTCATCACACACAGGAGTGAGTCACTCATGACCAATACACCTCTTCCTCATGGGAAGGGTGATCATTAATCTCACAGATTTCCAGCCTCCCAGGTTTTCATTTTATTGTTTTCTCCACTCTGTCATTAGGCTTGAAACTTCAGTTACTGCAGGCAGCATTGTAATGCATCACTGTCTGAGAAGGAACCATTTCCCTATGAAGAAGGGGAATAGAAACCTCTTGTTAGCCAGGTTTTCCTCATACTTGGTGCTATTATGGATCTTCCTGGCTTGTTGCCAATCATCTTACCCACACCCTCCAATTCCAGCTTCCTCATGTAATTTCTCTACCTACTTCTTAAGAGATTTCTCTAGCAGTTATGCTCCAGTGGAGGAATTCTTCTCTCTCCTCAGCCTTCTTTAGGGAGGGAAATGCAAACGATAACTCCTACAAATTCAGTTTAAGATTTAGATTGGGACACCTATAGCTTTGGTTCTCATCTAAAGTTTCCACTTGCACCAATAGCAGGTGCTGGAAGAAAAATACCTCATAACAGACTTTCTAGTCTCATTATCAGTTTGCTCTCTATACAGTATACTTGTTGAAGTTCATTATTTACCTCATTTTCCTTCGCCCTAAAAGCCCTATTCACATCTTTTGAGTTGCTTCTTTACTCAGTCACATGGCTCCTTGACTTTTAAGTCCCTCTTGCCAGCCTGGTTTTTTTCACTCTGACTTGGCTGAAACAGAATTAGAGGCAGTTTATTGAAGACTGTAGTTAAACTTGTTTTGTCCCTATGCTCTCAGTCTATCAGCAGGCTTCTGACTTCACCTATGAAGAGTTCACAGCTTGCCAACGTTTGCATTACTTCAGGACTCTTCACTTTGGTAGAGATAACAACATTTGCAGGTCACACTCTGGCATTTAATAAGACAAAGGGAGTAGTGAAATGGCAGAAGAAATGGGGCATTTTACACAATTATATATAACACATGAGACAATTAACTCTCTTGACAGAACCTAAAGCCCCGTAGAAATGTAGCTAGTGATTTTTAAGCCACATTTAATACTTACATCATAGCATATCAGTCTAAATGAACTCTTGTTGGCAAAGTTCAATACATTGGCCAGGTGCCAGTGGCATAGACAAATACCTTTACCTGAGGCAATGATGCTTTCTGTAGTCTTCACAGGTATTATATCTTCCACCTCCCCATCACCAACCCAAGTTTGTTTACTTTAGTTTGTATTGTGTCACATTTCACTTTTTCTGTCTAAAATACACATTTTTATTTTCTTGGAGCTCTCAGGAATAACAGTAGTATTTATGAGACAATTTGGCTGACAGCACCAGATAACAAACTGCTTGTGAGTAAGCCAAAAAAATCATCTGGTATTACATTATTTAAATAATTCAGTTGACATAATATGAAATAGCTGTTGAGGTATTACGTTCACATGATAATGAACTAGGTATTAACAGAATTGCTAATTTTGATGATAAAATAATAATTAAATATTTTCGTAAGTCACTGTGAGATAGGTATAAAAACCTTAGTTTTTCACTACTTGTTTCTGCTGAAAGCTCACTATTCATCCGTATAACTAATAATTCTAAATTTCACTTGAAACACTATAAAATTACTTTGTACTATCATATTTAAAGGTCATGTCTTCATATTTTGTAAAATACTTGTGGTCCCTCCTCCTTATACACAATGGGGATAACTGTATTCTGCATTCAGATTAATCACAGACTCACTCTAGCACTGTGTTCAGTTATACCCTGAGCTGGTTTTCAATGAGAAACTCCTTTTCAGTAAAGCTTCTACATTGCCTTAAGTAGGAAAAAACAGACACTCTTTAATCTTTTTTCTCTTAACAATCTGCTGAGCCACTAGCTCACAAAGTCTTGAATTTAGTTCCCTTGTAAAGAATGCAGTTTCTTCTACTTATCTCCAATTTCACCTCATAACTAGGAATTCATTATAAAACACTAAGCAAAAGTCCTCATAATATAGGCTTTCTCAAGTATCCTCTGGTATTTCTGAACAGGAATGCTCAAATACTGAGCAATATTCTCATATAAAAGTGTAAAGAGCTGTGTATCTGTTGGACCATGGCTGAAAGGCAAGCTAATGAGTAGAATACGTCAAAGTACCAAAAAGAGTAGGGTACATTTTTTTGCAGAAAACAACTAATTTTCAAGCTCAGACTTTTTTTTTTTTCTTTTTTTTTTTTTTTTGTAGTAGTATGTTAAATACTGAACTACATTTGAGGACTATTTCAATTTTGACAAGAAAAATGTTAAATTGACATGGTAGTAACAGGTGGCATATTTTTCTTGCCTTGCATATGACCTTGCAATCCTTAAAACAGAGTTTTGAATACTTTAGAATCAACAGAATTTTCCCCAGCCTCTCACGAATTACCAGTTTCTTGGCATCTTGAATAAGACAAGCACCAAGGATACTACAAGTAAATTTAAAGATTACTTATGCTTTAATGTGCATTTTAGACTTGCCTATGAGAAAACTACGAACTTTTATTGAATTTCTCTGCATTATACTGGGCTAGATATCATGGAAAATATTTTTTCATCAGATTAAAAAAAAGGTAAAATGTATTTTAAATCCATTTTAAAATGACATATTTCTGCATGAGTGAAAATTCTTAAATGGTATATAAAGTTCAAGAAACATTTTTAAGATCTTTCACTGAAGTTGCAACTGTGTCGATAGATTTCAGAACAGCATCTCACTGGCTAATTGCATTTCAACAGTAAAAGAGATTGTTTAGTCAAAAATATAGATTTTTGCTATATCAATAGTTCTTGTAGCCCAAAGGAAAACATGATGTTGTAAGTTAATAAATGCAAATTATAGCATTTCATCTTTTCAAGATATCAACATATGTCAAGGTCTCTAAGTTTCAAAAATAAAAATTAATAAACAAGGAAGAGTCACCCTTATGACACTGAAATGACTGGAATAAATTAGAACAAATTATTAATTTTTCCACAACGCCCTCTCCTATTACTCCAGTGAAGTTTTAGTTATCACTCATGGGCATTATCTTTCCTGAAAGAAAAAGACATGGTACACACATGCTCAGAAAATTACTACAGCACTATAGGTAGAAGAAAAATCAGGAAATATATTATTCAGCAAAGATATAATTAATCAATGGAGACAGCAGTATGAGTAGAAGAACACAAAAATTATAATTTACAAGTGAAATGTGTATGTCAAGCTGCAACAAAAACAGATGATGTATAATAAGTAAAACTGTATGTGGTTACATTGTTATATATGGTAATGATGTGGGAATTAGCTCTATAAACTTGAAATTATTACAATAACACTTAAAATAGTAATATTGACATGGTTTAACCAGGAAGGGTCGCTGCCCACCCCATCCCCCACCCTCCGGTGGTATGGGGAGGAGAAAATATAAACAAACAGGGCTCAGGGGTTGAGACACGATCAGTTTACTGGAATAGTAAGGGAGGAACAACATCAAACAACAACAGTACTAATGAAAGAGTATACAATGTAAGAAATGAAACAGGCTCACCACGGAACCAGCTCACAAACTACAGTACCCAACAGCTCCCTCCCAGAACTTCCCTGTTTAAATACTGAGCATGATGTGACCTGGTATGGAACACCTGCCCTGGTGCCCAGACCAGCTGCCCTGGCCACCCCCCTCCCAGTTCCCTGAGAACAATTAACTCTATCCTAACCAAACCCAGGACAAATATAAGTGTGTTATTTGCAGAATTTAGAACTGGAAAAAAAAAATAAAAAATCTGAGTAATAGCATGCCTGTCCATAAAGCATAGGCTACTGTGAGAGCATAAACTCTAAGCCCAAGAAGAAAAAAATCCCAAAGATTAATAAAGGCAGTAATTCCTATATCAAATATAGAATTACTCTTTCATTATAAGTACTAACTGCTCTTAGCAGTAATTAGGTGGGTATTAACACACGCAATACAATTTGCAAAAGTTTTAGTTTTGACTTGGTCATGACTGAAAAAAATAGTAATGAAATGAAGTCATAGCTAAATAAAGACAGTTTTTATGCTGAAACCATAATCTTTGAGTGTTCGAAGCCACACAAAATTTATCATTTTTACTTTACTATTATTTATATAATCTAGAAAATTTCTGTATCCAGAAATGTATTTAGAACAGAAGTTCAATCTTTTATGGCTTATGAGTAATGTGATTAGGACACAGTTGGAATTATAGAGAATGTCTGTGTTTAAAAAGTTAGTTATGTTAATGCATAACTAACTAGTTGCATCTCTGGTCTCTAACATGTTCCAACATTATTCAAGATTGTGTCACACTTATCAACGCTGACAATCATCTGTTTACAACTGAACTTTTGAGTAAATTCTGATCCAAAAGAGCATTCAATCCTTTAGACTTTCTTGTCATTGTCTACCCATAATTTTCTTTTCAGCATGAAGTGGAACAACCCTTTCCTTGGCCTCTCTACTATTGCTGGTCTATGTCAAAACTATTCCTCTTCACCCTTAGTGCTTCCCAGATGAGATCTCATCTAGTCCTACTACCTTTCTGGTTCTACATACTCAGGCAACACTTCCCAAGCCTACTCTTAGTAACAAATTCTACTCTGCTATTTCTTTCCTCTGTTTTAGGTTAAGGAAGAGTTCATCATTTTGCCATATCCCTTCTTGCACTTTCTTTTTTTTTCAGTGGCCTAGTAGAGTATGCATCTTACAGAAAATATGGCTATCTATTGACTTTTTATTATACAGGTATGTATTGTGAAACCACCAAAACATATGAAAACGTAAAAAAAAAAAGTTATTTAGTACTGGTAACAGTTTATTAGTAGACTCACCTGTGCTCTACAGGAAATATTACTGAGGCAATAGTAATAAACAGAGCAAAAAACAATATAAAGAACTGCTAAGAAGCTGATGACAGACTGATAAAAAAAGTGGCACTGTTGAAAATATTCCCATTATTAGTATTAACTTTTTTGTCTTCTAATGCTTGGGACAGAAGTCATCAACATGCAAAAATGTAAGGTTTTTTGGAAGCTGGAAGGTTAATGTTTCTGGAGCTAAATGTTTCTTGTCTTGTTTCTGGAAAGGAACCAGAAAAAGGAAAACAATAAATACTTTAATTTACATCCTCTATTCAGCAATGACTGAATCCATTGCTTATAAGGAAAGGAACTGTTTTGCATCAGCCTGGCTTCCCCAAAGCAATGTGGGAGAGTTTTACAGTAATAATTATGCCACAAATTGAGAAGCCTCAGCACTCCAAAACAGTGGGGAACACCTCTTATGATGTGAAAGCATCTCAAGAATCATGGATTTTAATTTGATCTCAAAACCTGAGAGAAATTCTTCTTAGTTTTTAAAACTTTTGTAGATTGCAAAGGAAGATCTAAGACAACAGAAGTGAAAAGGGTAAAAAAGGCTTATCTAACTACAACACTCAGAAATGCAGAAAATCCCCGGTTGCTCAGGTGAAGACATCTATATGAGGTCTGTTTTTGCTGATCTTTCTTTCATGGCAAACTTGGCTGCAGAAGTTTCTGCTGACTTCTCTCTTCCTGCCTGTATATCCACCCTATGTTTCCAGCCTTTCAGTTGTGCCAAAACAACTGTTTGGGAATAGCACTGTTAACAAGACTTGTTGGGTTAAAAAAATTGGCAAAAATAAAAGCTGCACTGTGTCTATGGGAACTAAGGGAAGTGTCTATGCCCAATTTGGTCATGGTAGGCAATACCATAGTACCCACAGATGATATGGGACATACAGTACTGAAGCTGAAGGGGATAAGCACATACCTGCTGCACTTAAGCAATAGCCCTGCTGGATGAATCCTACTGGATAGCCTGGATGAGAGCCTTGCTGCCTGCTAAATGGCATTGGCTTGAATTTTACATGGGGCTTAATGGATGGCAAAGAAAAGAGTCTCTGGAAGGGGGAGCATCCTTTAGCCAAGGGTGAGACAGATGGCATCAGGCCTGAAGGCTGAGTACCATGGAGAGCTCCTGTCTCTCATGAGACGGTGACCCTTCCAACCTGAAGGCTATTATGCTAAAGTACCCTCTTGCCATTTCATATTAGAAGTGGGAGAGGTAGGCACTTAATTCAAGGAGATTGAATTACCCTCTGGAGATGTCTGCATTCTTTACACAGTTAATGGGATAGAAGTAAGTGCCTAAGCTAGGAGGACTGGTTCACTTTTTTCAAGTTTTAATGACATTTTCTTCTATCCACTGACTATGTAGGGAGTTGTGGTGGAGAGGATCTTGCCTTCTCAGGGACAAACACCTAACATTTCTGTGAGATTTCTTAATTTAGTTAAATTAGATTGAATTCCTATGTTTTTACCAAAAAAAAAAAAAGTAGCTAAAAAAAAAAAGAAATCTAGTTCCTTGGCAATCAGATATCAGAGAAAAATAACTGTTAAAACTCCTCTGACAACGTTAAATCGTCTGAATTATGTGAGAAATCACAGCGTGTTGACACACCATAGGAAGTTTTCCATCCTTTTTATTACCTTACAAAATTACTTTAGGAAATAAACACAATGAAAACAATATTTTCTGCTAGGCAGATAACAGATGCTTCCCTGGAGAAAACTGCCTTAAGTTTGCATGATCATTCACCTATAGACCTATAAACATTTCTGGAATCTGGACACATACTATTTTGCTCTGCTTTTTTATTACGACTCCCTTTCTCTGTACAAACAGGCAACCTATGAAACTTACAAACAAATTACCTCTACATTAGTTTCACATATTCAAATCTACCTCTGAATAATTTGATTTAAAGAAAAAAATCACTTTATTTTGTTATTTAAACAGTCAGTGTATTACTGACACAATGGGCTACAAAAATATTTTTTACTGATCTTCTGTGTGGTTTCAATACATCACACTGGAAAAGCAGAATACATATCAGTAATTTTAAATGGAAATAAAGTTTGTCTTACAACATTTGAAAAGTAGCCTCATGAGTAAAACTGGAATTCATCATGTTAAAGAGCTGATTGTGTATCTGCATTGACCTTACATCATCTTTCTGCTAGTACAGCTAAAAGTAAGTGTAAGGATTAACATGTATCAAGTTCTTCCTCAGTTGCTTTTTATGTTGTCTTTTATGACACTGTAAGTAGACACAGGTGAGATGAACAGGAATTTTTTTAACTACCTGGTTTCCTCCTTTCCTGTAGTGTTTTATGATTTCCTCATTCTCTATATCTAAAAATTAGTGACTACCTTTCCTATCATAGGAGCTCTCATATCAAAACAGAATTTAGGAATCCAGTATGTACACTTAAGTCATAAAGCACTCTCTTGACAGACTATCCAGGCATAACTGATAATTGGCTCATAAAAAAGCAAAATTGGGGAGTAAAGAATGGATTATCTGCATCAAATATAAAAATGTATAGTCATTTTAATATCAATCAAATATATATGATTAATACCTTCTGAGACATTGATTTCAGAAAGAAATGAAGCAACAAAAATTGGTTTATACATTTTCTATGGATGTAATATATTTCGCCTTCTTAACATTTCACACCTATTATCTAATTCTATGTGTACGTATTTGTATGTGTATATATATATACACACACACACCTGTAACATTAAATCAGCTTACTTCTTTTTTTCCTTGATCTTAATGATAGGGCTTAATTCTATGATCTCATATTGTTCTTTCCCCAGGGTGAAATAAACCCTGATTCACAACTCTATGAACACTGCATCTCTGGAACCTCTCTTTCAGTTATTAGCAAAATTCAGTTATTTGTATTAAAGAATCAAGACAAATCCAGAAGAGCAAAAAGTGTCTCATGTTTAAGGTAGCTACATTCCTCAACAATTCTATTTTTAACCACACTTTACCAGCAAGTTCCTAAATTAATTCAAGAAAACTATTTAAACTAAATATTTTTATTCATGAACAATAACTTTTATAGGATTCCTAACCTGAAACACTATTAGAAAGGGTGGAAAATCAAGCTATTGCAAAGCAGTCAATGGAAGCTGTGCTTTATGTCACTTTCTAAATAAGTTAGGATTATTTACGATCAAAGTTGTCTCAAGTTATTTCATAAATGAGGTAAATAAATTTTTCTTTTGTTTCAGTTTACTACAGTTCCTGATAGGTACAATTAGAAAAACATCTTTTTTCAGCCTGTAAAACTGTAATTCTTGAAAACAATTTTTTTTTTTTAAATAAAAGAAAAAAGCAGAAATCTCTCATCTGGTCATTATAAACAGTTCAAAAAGGTAATAAAAATCTCCAAAAAAAATTTAACAATTCTCCAGTGCAGTAAGTCACAGAATACCATGCATTGGGAAATGAGAATGCAACAAGGTGCTTCATTCTCAATTTTTCACACTTGACTCCATGACCTCAATGATAGTTTTTGAAATAAGTTTTGTATGTAATTACCTAATTTTCTGAAATAAACAACTGGTGAAAAAAACCCCAAACCAACCCTGCAATCACATTGATGCCCACACAGGTGATCAGCATGGCTGTAATTTCATACTTCTCAGATTTCCCCCACAGATATCTGACACTTAACTATGCCGAGGTATTTTTAGGAGGTAACAAAGTTGTCACAGTGTTCCATAATACTTTTTGTTAGCAGAGAAACTGCAAGTCCAAAGAATTTGCCCAAGAAGTTTGTCCTAAGTTTGCCCCAACTTCTTGAAACTGTCCCAGAATGACTGAAACTGATGTCTTCTCTCTTATCCCTCTGCTTCGTCCTCTGTTCTCTTCCTCTCATGAATATAAGCTGTGCACTACCAGAATGCACTGGATGTCTATGGCACTTTATGAAGCAAGATAACCAAATGGAGAAAGTGCTTTCAACACATTAGCCTACTAATGATGTATTCCCTGTGGCGTTTTATGGCTTTTTGAGTGCCATTTCAATTTTTTTTTTTTTTAATTGGATGTGGAAGAAAGGCAAAACATTTGATGTAACCACCTTTTAGAAATATATTTTAAAAGTGAGTAAGAGGAAAGGGATGTGAAAGCAAGCTAAGTTTGCTTTAAAATACAAATAATGATATTCATGTTTGTGGAGTTTTTTTTGAGACAGTAAAGAGGAGGGATACAAAAAGAAAGGCTATTTTTGCCTAGCCTCCCAGTTCCCAATTGCTGTTTTATCAACAGCAGTTTGTGATTCAATACCCATTTTCAACACACTGTCACTTAAAATAAACCAATTGTGGACTACTGAACAGTTTACTGCACAACAAAAACTAGGTTAAAGTAACTGCAAGTCTCCAACTGCTACTGAAAGGGCAGCTTGGCATTTTGGCAGGAAAGGGCAACTTATAATGAGTACTTTTTTTTTCCATGTGCTACCTCTCTGCAAAAACCCAAGTGGCTTAACTGCATTCCCAGTCAGACTGTTCCTACTGCCTTTACTCTTGTCATTGTTTGACACTTTAAATCAGTGAAGAGATTTTTTTTTTCTTAATTACAGATTCCCTGCTACCTTTCATCAAGGTGGGATGTTGAAAGCAAGTATGACATTCCTCCAAAGTGTCTCATAACTAAAGAGATTATAGTTTTTATTATAGTATGTCAAATTAAGCCTTCAATAATAATGTAATGAAGCAAGAGAAAGAGTCTCAGAGCTTAATATAAATCCTACCTAGATTAAAGAACGCATTGAATATTCTGATACTATGATAGTATTTAAATACTAGTGCAAGGCTACAATTTAATTTGATCCATACAAAACTGAATGAATCAGATAAAGCGCAGGGATTCTTTGCTGTGTGACAGCATCATATATACAATTGCAAAAATATTTTCTCTGCAATGTGGCTTTCTTTTCGAAGGTTTACATTTAACAGGTAAATTCTGTTTGAAAAATATTTAAAAAGAAGAGCTTTTGATTTTATTGTCTCTAAGGATATTTTTACATACATAAAAAATTGTATTTTAGAAGTATAGTGGTAATTTATAGCAATATAGATGGTAATACTTTATGTAATATTTTATTAGATTTTATTGACTGTTATAAGACTTGTAAAACTATGTATAGCAAAACTGGAAAGATATTAAAAATAACATTAATAGAGTTCACATTTGAAAGAAGTTTGTTAGAGAAAGGCAATTTTATTTCATTTGAAAAGCTATCCTGACTAACTGAAGTTTACAATGTGTATTCCAAATCACAACTGAGATACTACATGTCTTAATGATGAGAACTGTCACCATAATCAAAACGTGTCATAACAAATGCTCCAACTATGAAGACAAAAGTTTCTTGTTAAAAATTTCCCAGATAAGGTGTTTATTCTGGAACAAATATTCTGGAAAAAATATTTCTCCAAGAAATATGCTTTCCTTGCTCTGTTTTCCTAACATGCCACGTGCTAGACATCGTCCTTTAGAACTCAGATGCATTATAAAAGTGCAGATGAAACACACTGGAACAATAGCAATAGAGTTTGGCAAGACATACCTTTCCTTTGCAGCTAAATCGGTACACCCAAGATATAAAATATCCTACAATTCTTCAGTCAGTAGTAAGACTCTATTAAGCTATATCCTAGAAGTTGTTAACGGCACTTGAATAGAATATTGTGGCACACAAATAATTTTCAATTGAATCAAGTTTGAAAAAGACATTAGGTAAAATCTCATCTCTGCTAAAGCCATTAAAAACTTTGCCTTCAATGCCCTTGAAAATTGCATCACATAAATTAGGGATGTATTAGCAACAGGTGGATCTTTATAGAGCACATGATTTTGGAGTATTTTCTTAAGACTCTTCTAGAGCATAGTTTCTTTAGAAGTTATGTGACCTATCGGTTACTGTCATCATAAATTTTTTTAACAAAATATATGATAAAGAATATAAATCACAGAAATTAATATAGTTTAAAAATTAATGGAAAGGCCAATAGTTCATAGCTGAATTGGAACATCAGAACTGAAAATTCCTACTTAGAGCATGGGGATTCAAAGGTAGAAGAAGCAGCTTGTTTCCTTTCTAATAATCTTTGGCCTGCCATCCAAACTGTAAAGAAAAAGTGTTAAAATCCTTTTCTGCCTCATCAATCCATAGAGGAATTGGACTTTCCAAGTCTAGGTTCAATTTAATGTATTCAAGTTTCAGCACATCAGCTTCAGTTTCAGGACTGCTTAGACTAAACTTTCAGTTTAATATAACCCCTTTGTTTTTTGAGGTTATTGCTAAAACTGATGAATTTTTAACACAGACACAGCTCAAGTGACTCAAGTTGGAGAGGAACCCACATTCAGAAATGAATGGTCTTTATGGATTCATCACAGCATCAATTATAGTGTGATATTAAGTCACTTCCAACAGAGCATTTCTATATTATGCATTTTGGTTGCATACCAACGCATAAGTCAATTAATGTTTTGTAATTTTAAAGGGATGTATTTAATCTCTTATGTAATCTCTGCATGGTTTCTGGGCAGCAAAAGAAATGAAAATTAGTGGTATCACTCTCACACTATACAATGATTGATAGTCCAAACACTGCAGGCATCTTCCATACTCTTTTAGGTATATTCAGTTGTATATTCACATGGCAACACTGTCTTTCAAAGATGATGATGTCAAGACATTTTGGTTTTGCTTCTAGTCCTGCCTTTTTGTTATCTTGCTGTCTGGTAGGTACTAGCTACACTGATGATTCTGAAGTTAAGTCACACCACCTTTGTGTCAGATATGGACATATTAGATCATGACAGAAGAGATTTTGACATTAACCTTATAAAAATTTAACTGAACTGTAGACTCAAGCATGATATTTTGGAGCCAGGGACTCATATTTCATAACTGTAAGATATATATGGGAATACAGGGAGAGAAAGCCATGTTCTTACCACATACATTTGTGGCATTTGAATCATTAGAACCATTACTTATTTTCAGACAGCTTGTGTGTGAAAAAGTAGAATAATTCAGATTTTTCTGGTTGAGACAAGTACACTTTTTGTCAAAATATCCAGGAGTTTCTTTGGTAGATCTATTCAGAGAAACTCTCTCTAGTCCCTCAAATATACCAGTGACAGGATATACATATCTATTCAAGTATCAAAGTCTGAACTCACCACCCTAGGGTCCCTTACCAGTCAAAGGAAAGACAGATATGTCCTGAGGGAATTAATCTCATCATAAAATAGATGTCTAAAGTAAATCATAAGGATCACTCTTTGGATATTCTGCTTTAAGACATCTAAAGTTTGGCAAGATAAATCCCACTCAAATCTACAGAGTCCAGACTTGACACACTGGCAAAGGAAACGTTTTCAGAAATAATTTAGTTTTTATAGTTTTTCCTGTTTTCATCTGCTTCCTT
>NW_010334872.1:0-22094 GCF_000700745.2 Antrostomus carolinensis | reverse complement strand
GTGTGTAAGTTAACATTTCTATCAGCTACATGGTATTTAAATGAAACAAATTATTTTCCACAGCCTCTAGATAGAAATAAGAAGTTAACTGAAACTAAAAATCAGAAGAGTAAATATATCTCAATTTGACCAAATGTTCAAATAAAGTCCTGTACTCTCTTTGTTTCTTTGGTACTGGACACCACAGTAAGGGACAATGACTGTGAGTAAATGCCTCTCTCAGAGGAAAAATGCTAACATCAACAGTATGTGTATGTCAATAACCATCTTGTAAACAGAGAAAACATACGGACCTCTAATCACATCTAATCATTGTTCCAAGCAACAGTCTGGGGGATTTTCCTCTCTGTGTTTCTGTTTCTTATATTCACTTATCACATATGCTGTCAAGTAACTAATTCCTTCTGGAAACCAACAATTTAAAAGTATACTACAGAAAAGAGAGTCTCATTGGTTTCCATAAATTCATATGGGTTATAAACAATAGGACAGTTCTAAAAATAGAATAATGGATAATTGTCATAAGCCCTAAGTCACAGTTACTTTACAGGATGTCTTTGGTATAAAGGAAATAAAAGATTGGCATAATAGCTGTATAATTTACTATTTCCACCTTATAAAACATCAGATACATTGTTTCTGTATTTTATGGAAACTAGTGTAGAATAATAAAGTGTGCTTATTTTCAAAACACTAAGAACATATCATGCAACAACAGTGTATTACCAAAATTCAAGTTACAGAAAGCAACCATAATTATAGTCTCATCATAACTACATAAAGTGTTATCAGATAAAATTTAGGTGCATCTATTTATTGTGATGAATAAACAAATACACTACTTTAGGTAGCAAAAATCATTAATAGTCTCAACAAAAAGATCGCAAGAGTAAAAACCACCACCTTCATTTTTCAGGATGCCTAGTGAGACAAGAAGTGTTCTATACAGCAACAGCATTGTAAGGATGAATAAATAGCCATAAAGTTGGCTTGTACTGTATGGAAGCTTGCAGATGGTGGATGAATTCATGTCTGTCATGTTTTTATAAAACAATAACTTTTACATATTGCTGCCAAATGGAACATGGGTTTGCATCTTGAATATAAATCTCCAAGAAATAAAACTTCCTTCAGTGTATTCCATGTATTTGAAACAAAAGCAAATTCAGAGGTTTGGGAGGCTAAAGAAGATTTAAGGAAATCTGAGATAATATAAATAAAATCCTCAAGGGCTTCTTTGTTATAACTCAATTCAAAGTAATGGAGTTACTCATGCATTCTGTATTTTTTGAGGAAAAACAGGAAAGGTATCATATGCACTTCTACAGGAAAAACTACATGTCATCAATCAAATGCAAAATACATCCTAGGCAGGTCTAGGAGACTTTTAAAGTGAACTTACCAGTACTTTGGCAAAACTTTTGCATAACATGTATTCTCGCTTCAATAAATAGATATTTATCCCACAAGATCAGATCATAAAAGTGCAGTGCATGAAGCATAAATGCATCTGATCTTTACTGATAATGAAAATCTGTATCTATACGACAGAAGCACCTTGCCATCCTCCTTGTGTTAAATGATACCTAAACACATCTAGTATCTAATTCTGATCTGATTATAACAGTCTTCATATAGATGTCCTTTCTCAAACTGTCAAGAAAGTGCAGAATGTTTTGCTTTTGTATGTGCTTACCCATCACACCTGGCTTTCTCCTGTGTGTCTGGTCTTTGTTTCTGATCCTAGCTGGTATTGCTAAGAAGCAAATAACTCTGATAGCAATGAAGTGAACTATATGACTGTAGGGGAGAATATTTTCTCAGTCAATGATTTCTTAAAGTCTGATTTGATGACAAACTTGAGTTGACTTCTCTCAGACAGCCTCAAGCGTTGTTTATATGCAGATAATGCTGTGTGTGAACACATTAGGCTTTTATGACAGTTGTAATCAAATATGATTGGGAAACCTTCCGGCTTACTTGGATCCATACTTACATTGTGCTTTGTGAGGTTGGAAATGTTACTTGCTATTGCTTGTAGCCAGTCAATACAGTCTTCAGCAGAGAGACACTGAATTATTCCACTGCAAACCCCATCCACGGCAATTACTTGGAATGCATTTTGCCTATAGACATGTCAAAACAGATCAGGTCAGAAGAAAATTTCATCTATTCTAGCATATAATCTTAATAATACTTGTAGAAATGCTTTTCTTTCAACTGCAACGAAGGTCAGTCACTGAGCACTGACAAATTGATGGTTTTCCTGTTTTATAAATACCTGACATATTAAAACAATCTTGCTAAAAGGTCAAATCAGACTACATTAACTTCCCAAAAAGCTATTAAAAAAATCCATAGACTAGCTCCACAGTACCTTGACCAACACTGCATGACTTCACAAGCTAAACAAGTGAAATAGCTGATGCATACCAAAGAGTTAATACTTCAATACTGCATATCACAGAGAAGTTTGCACTGGACACAGTAGGCAACCATTTACGAAATTCAGTGGAATACAAGTACCTTTTCCTCAACAATTTTTGCTTTATTTTTCTAATACATTGTTTAAATACAGAAAGGTTCCTGGTGGATACCACTTTTTGGCTGATCTTGGTTATACAATTTTTAAAAATTGGAGAAGTCAAAATCGATCGGGTAGCATTAATGACTTTTCCAATTGCATTTCTCCATATAGGGTCATTAGAAAAATAGACTGGAATGCCAAAAGACAACCAAGGACAAAAGCAGTGGCCACTTGGGTGCCTCCACCCCAGCACTAATCTGGGTACCTACAAAATAATCTGTCACACATTGTAGACTGACTCTCTACAGCTGCCTGCTGAGCAATTACAGAGCAAGAGAAAACTTGCAGATGCTAAAGCAGTAGCAAATCTAATTTCTTCAGTGAATAGCCTTCTTGGCTGACAGTCTTTGGAAGGCTCACAGGTCCCTGGCCTCAGAACCAAAAAACCTCAATATTAATCCATATCCCAAAGTAAGTGATTATTAAACATACAGAGAATACTAAGTTCCACTGCTGGCATTCTGCTACAAATCCATCTGTTAACGATCAGTTCATGGCTTAAAATTAATTACATCATTCAGATTATTTGAGAATGGCTCAGGCAAAGTGAATGTCACCTTCAGTGTAAAACTGAGTGTCACTGATGACAAGTTTCTGACATGTCAAGACAGATATCCATTCTGTAAAGTTTGTTTGTTTGGGTTTTTTTACCTCTTAAAATTTTATTCTAGTTGTATAGAGCATAGAGCTAATAACTATCTCTACCATAAAGGTCTTCGCTCCATCTGTGTCAAGTACACCTTTTCCTTCAGTCAGGAGAAGCATTAAAAATAAGAGACATGTCTTTGCTTTGAGAGTTCCATCATGAGAACTAGCTCTTACAGGAGAATAAGGCTTATACATCCTAACGTGATCATGCACCAGTGGTTTATCTAAATCCATCAGCTAACTTCTCAGTTTTAGTTGCCTGTTCACATGCGTAGTGATTTTTCTTCAAAATCCCAAAGGTACTAACTGAAAGTTATTTCTTCCAATTACTCATTTTCACAATAATTCAGGTAAAGTTTTTGAGGAATATTTATTTAAAGCATCTTCAGGTAATGTAGCTAGCATTTGTTTACTACATCCTTTATTTTAAATGGTTGCAAATATAAATAGTAAATTATTCCAGAATAAAATTTTAAACAAGTCCTTACATAAAGAGCATAGCATGATACTCAGACAAATTTGCATTACTCAGAAAAATAGCATTATTTTCAGGACTCCTCTTCTTTCTAAGCCTATTGTAAAACAAAGTAGGAATCCAAGGAATCTATTAATGTGTGACATTGATGTGTACACACAAAGAAAACCCAGTATGTTCCAGATTCAGTTCTGATGCACTTAAGTTCCATTACACTACAAACACAGCGAATCTGATGCACTCGGGGCATCAGACTGTTCCTACTGTTCCTAGGTATTTGATCTGTGCACATACAAACCCATTTATCCAGAATGTTCTTGCCCAAGTATCAATAAGCACAGACTATAAGATGCATGACTACCTAATAAATGACTTCTGAATGTGGTCTTGGCAGTAGATATCCTTAGCCTTAGATTATTGTAATAGTATCTTCTTGAATTAGTCTACTGGCCAAAGTCCATACTACCACACAAACCTGAAAAAAATAAGGTATTGAACATGTATTTTGTATTAAATAGAACAAGTAGATTAATCACTTTATAATACAGCAAAAAAGTTAAGATCAGATGAATTCTTATTCAACTACACATCTCAGGTTCTGTGCCTTCTGGAACTCAATAGTTATATTTCAAATTAATAAGCCTTCCAAGATTAACATGGATGCACTCTAGAATTTTATATGAATACCCTCTGGAATTCATGCATCTCAAGCATCCCACTAGAAAAGCTAGGATATGATTATGAGGCATAATAGTGTACGTGATAACAATAAGATATATTTCTGTGTCAGTCTTTTCAAACTCTGAAACATACATAGTTATTAGGTTTTACATAGTGAAAACAGACTTGTAAATATTAATTACAGAAAATTTAATTAATTAAACTTCATTTATTTCATGTGGCTTTCTTCTATTTTTTCAAAACCCTTTCCTTAATGTTGCTCTTTCTAGCAGTCTTTTTAAAAAAATTATCTACCTTTCTCTCATAATAAATTTTGAGAGGGAGTCACATTTTAAAATGTTTACATCAGTTTAAAAGACTTATAAACAGTCTTTCTAGCAACGTAAAATGTTGGTTCTGTGCTTTCTTTTAAGAAAATCCCACTTCATCACCCATATTTATGTTGCATTTTTGTTTCCTTTAAGTACTCTTACTTCCTCATGTTAGCATAGAAGGACACAAGAAGAAAATTATCAGAGTAGTTATTCAATATTTGAGTATGAAGTCAGATATTTTGTTTTGTATGGATACACTTGTACATTTGTTTTCTGGAAATTCAAATCTCAGGAATATAATTGCTATAGAAAATCTTTCTCTGTAATGTGCATGTTCTATAAAGTGCACTTTAAGGTTGTGTTTTATTGACGCAGAAGAGTGCATTTTAAAACTCTAGTCCTGTGAATAGTTGAGTATCTCCTAATTTTCTATGTGAGTAGTTCTATTCAATTTAATATCTTATGTGAAGTATACAGCAGAACAGATCTCAGATTTGACTGCTATGATTTTGGACCCTTTATGCTTCATGCTCTTAATTATTTCTATTTCAACCATTGTTAAACATTAATCTGAAGGTTTTCACAGAATTTAATAAAAAACCTCCTGCCTCTGGTGACTATATCCTGTTCCCTTTCAGTTCAGCCAATAAGCCATTGTAGCCTTTGGTTTACACCTTGACTCCCTGGGCCAGCTGTTGTTCCTCAACAAAACAAGGATCGTGCTTGTAAATAAAAATATGATTTTACTGTTACCAGTCAAAAGCTGCAGGCTGTTTTTAGCTTCACAATTATCTAGTGGTGAAATTACTATTGCTTAACCTGCTTTAATTTCAGCTCTGTGAATAGGAAAAATGCTGTCAGACCTAGGTAGTGTACTTCCAAGAAACAACAGCACTTAGAATTAACTGAGGCCGTGGGAGGTTTTTGTGTAACTTTCAATAAAATTCATCCCATGCAAACCCCAAACTGAGGTTGAAGAACATTCCTCTTCCCCTCGTTTCTGGGGGAGATCATAAACCCACCTCTGGGGCCAGATGGTATCAGTTGACTGTAGGACCCATAGAAGCACTGGAAGGGTGAGCATAACAACAGAAAAAAGATACCAGGGAGTTTCTTTCACAAAACAGTCTTTCCAGATATATTAATGAAGCTTTTCTGCATTAATTAGGTAATTTTACATGTATCTGAATGGAGGAACAGGAAATTTTAAACTTCTAATGCCTGATGAGCTGTCAGGATATAGCATAACACTATTCTTCCCAGACACACACATCTAAGCTGGCAGACATGAAGGCTACATGGGAAAGCTAGGGTTTATTTCAGTTAGTAAGGCCTCACAGCCTCACAAATGGTATGTCCTTTGCACTTATTTTAAGAGTTAATGTTTCTGATAGGTTAGAAGAGGTAGTAATGGAGAAACATGCTCTATAACTGAAGACAGCTGTCCTCCAGTTAATGATTTGTATGCTGGAACTAACAGAAATTTTTAGTATTAGAACTTCATTCTTATATATGTGGATGATAAATTAATTCATACAATACCTAGGTATTTAAACTTTTTCATAAGTATGACCTTATTTTTATACTATGCCATGTTGGATTTTTGAGCTACTTTATTTTATATTTAAAAGTATAACACTTGAAAAACAGAAATCAGAATATTATTCTTTTCTGATTTCTTCTGATTTACTAGGATAATATTAAATTAAACAATAACAAGTTGTAGGTCTATATGATGCAAAAGATTTGAACCTGACTATGAGCTTTGGACAGATTCCCCAGTGATTGGGAGACAAAATAGCAATTAAATTTTCTGTTAATAAATGCAAAGTAACACATATAGAAAAAAATAACCTTAGCTATATGTAAGCAACAAAGAACCTTACTGTAGCTGCAAATATTGAGGAAAGAAATGCAAGAGTTACTACAAACAATTCTCTGAAAACTATCACCTTGGTGCTCAGTGGCAGTCAAAAGGTAATTGGTTATTACAAAGTATTAGACAAGAACAGAGAAAAAAGGGGAAACATCATTATATCTTAATATAAATCACTAAGAATCCTCTGCAGTCATGATCACCTTGTCTCATAGAAGATATATTAGAATTGTTAAAGAAACTGAGAGAACAGCAAGGATAATCAGAGATACAGAAAGGTTTCCCTGAAAAGAGATAACAATAGGGATTCTTCAAACTGGAAAACAGAAGACAGTCATCTGAAGTTATAAAAACATCAATCAAGAACGCTTATTTAGCATTTCCCTTGATACAAAGGCCAGGGCCCAGAGTCCACCGTCTTCCCCCTACTGGGTGCCTGGCTGCCTGTGCTTGAGGCCAGCTCATCCATGCCATGGCTATGGGATGTGGGATGAGGCTGCTGTGAAAGAGCTCGTGTGGGGGCCCTGTCCCCCTCGTCACTTGCAAGCTGCAAAACATCTCAGGCTCTCACCCTTGGTCCTTGCGTGAGTTTGGCTGCAGCTACGCCTGTGACTGGAGACAAGTATCCTATTGATTCACACCAACCTGTGGGCTGACTTCCCAGCTTGACCTGAACTCCACCTCACCATGATGGACTCATCTGAAGACCTCCCCCAGATTTGCTCTGCTCCTCCACCAGGGGCAGTTGGACGGGGCCCTTGTCTGTGTAGACACTGCCTCATCCAGCCCCACTGCTACCTTCTGTCTTGGCTCGCTTTCCCCATGGGGCAGCCAGCCTTTGTTGCTCCCCAACAACAAGATTATGTCACCCAATGAAGTTATCAGGTGAGATATTTAACACGAACAATAGGAAGTACATTTTTAAAAACATAATTACATTGCAGAGCTCAATACCACAGTGCATTGCAAAAAATAAAGGTGTAAAAAAAAAGCAGCTCATAAAGAAGCTTTTGAGGACAGGATCATATAGTAGTTCTTAAATATGATGACCTACATGCAATCTCAAACTAAGAAAAGTGCTGACGACTAGGAGCAAGTAGGAAGATCACACGTCATAGAATGGTTTGGGGTGGAAGGGACCTTAAAGATCATCTAGTTCCAACCCCCACATCTTCCCCACATACCTGGTCCTGGCTGACCTTAGAGCAGAATATGGGCCAAGGTGTACCTAGATAGACCTTTATGAGAGTTCCTATGTTCTGCCTCACTAACACTAGCTGTGCACTAATATTGCCATTCCTCTAACAAAGGCAACTCCCTAAGGCTTGTATCTGTCAATCAAGAAGTCAATAGTTTCAACGCTCTGAACTTCTTTACAAACCTGCACAAATCTGATCCTGGAAGGTATTGGGAAAACCGTGAATGAAGAAGTGGAATTAATCGGAGATCACACCACCTTTTTTCCCACCTAAGTCCTGGGGATGCTGGCCATGAGGAACATGATAATGTATCCTGAAAAACATTAAAAGGTCCTTCTCAGTTTTGGGCTTCATTACAAGTACTCCACAGATTATGAAAGAGAGAAATAGATTTCAAAGACTTTAATTTGGCATTGCGTTCTACTTTCCCCAAACCATTTGGCATCAGTTTTAGCTAGCACTGGAGAGATTCCGAACTTTTTATCACAAATAAAACAAATCTATATAAACCTCAACACCAATATGCTTAGAGGAAGTGTGAGGAACAGTATTCGAAAAACCTAGGGAAAACAGATTGTGTGCTTTTTTTGAAATGACTATTCATGAGCAAAAGTGAGTATTTACTACATATCACATTATTAGCTACTAGTTTTACACTTGAACCCTGAATAAAGGTGATATCTAAACTATTCACTATACAACCATAAATTCAGTTGCTTCCTGTGGCCCCATACACATTTACATACATGTCTATTCTAATGACATCACTCATAAACCTGGTAATTATGAATGGGATTTAAGATGTGATGAAAGTAGTTTGGTCAAAACTGCATGCTTATGATCAATATTTGAATTTTACCTACTTAGGTAAGACATTACTTATATGAAAATTCAACTTCTTAATATCTATGACCATATCTACAAAGAATGAGTATTTAAATATCTACAGTTTAATTTTACTAGTATTTTTACAGAATGTAGTTTTCAATGAGAAATGTCTATAAAGGATTAAATTATCAAAATTAATTATTAAAAATCCAATATTTCTTCCTTCTTTAGAAAAAGCTTTACAAAATAGTGCTAGTGATGATGTAATTTTCTAAAGAAGCATGATTCTCACTGAAATGTATGTAGTACTTTTAGTATACCAGTAAAATTGTACCTGTCAATCCCAAATCCCTTACAATTTTTTTTTTAATCTCAGGCTTCATATTTTTTTTACCTGTATCTTCAATAAAATAAATGTTACAAAAATTAAGTACACCTTATATTATTCTCAGGTGTGATTTTTATGTAATTTCCATGTAATTTTAAAGCTTTGCCAACTTGAACTTTATTTTTACATATATGTTCATATATCTTTTATATACATAAAATAAAAGATCACTGTGGACATCAGTTTAGTTGAACAGCAGGCTTTTCATAAGCAGATTAATTTATCAAAAACACTGAATCTCTGGTGAAACTTTCCATCAATTCAATCTAAATAAATAAATGATTGGCTAGGAAGACTAAGATAGGATATTGTTTTGAACAATGGCTTGAATTTGTAATGTTTTCTGTCTGCTTTCATGAACCTTTCTTCAGCTGTGATTTAACTTGGGGAAAAGCTAAAATGTAGCCAAAAGTTTAGATGTGAACTGTAGGCCTAGATCTGGCTGCAACAGAAATGTTAACCCTAGCTTTAGACTGCATAACTCTTTGAAATGTTGACAAAAGACCAAAACCAGTCCTATCTGGACTTCAGCCCAAATTATGAGTCAGAAGTCTCCTTCATGTGAATCATCAAGGCTATATATTAAGAAATAGGCTATGGCCATAAGTCATAATGCATTCTAGAAAAAATTCTGAGGAAAAGAAAGGATCATGACATAAGAGTTGTACATAATTCAGGAATTCATACAGAGGTTTCATTTGGTTTTATGAAGCATTCTATTCCCATGACAAAGGGATATCTGTGATAAGAACCACATCCAGGTCTTCAGCAGATGAATTTAATTTAGGATAAATAATAGGCACATGATGCCTGATTATATTATTTAAACTGAGGGGAAAATACTTGGTTTCAGTAAATTAATATCAGTTCAAATAGAAACTGTAGCTAATTTAGATTAGTTTTGACACTTGCAGAAACAGGATTCACAAATGGAAGCACACTTTTTATCCTAAAAGCAAAGTTTGAATTGAAGTAGCTAGCAAAATAAGTTTAGGATGTGCTGCAATAGCTGTTCTACATGCATACATATATTGACCATTGAGATAAGTCTGCTTCTGATATTGTTGCACTAGTTTTTTACATACATATACATAAAATTATTTGGCCTGTATTAAGATGCCAATTTTATTGGTTTTGTCTCATTTTTATTAATTCCAGCTCCTATAAATGTGTATAAATCCTAAAGGTTTCCCATATTAAAATCTGGCTTAAAACCTACATTCTTGACTTCTAAGTCTCTGGTTCCTGTTTAAAACCTTTACCAGTCAAGTACGAAAGAACAATAAAATAAGCCAGAAATTAGAAATGGCAAAGTCTACTGAACAATTCTTACATTTTTGGTTTTTTAATATTTCGGTAATAATTATGCTCTATACTGGTTTATATCCTCAGTGCTTTTTATTTTATCTGTCTAGTTTCACTTATCACAAAATCAAATACACAGTAAAAGCCCCTTTAGAACTATATAAAATAGTTCTAAATAATGGAACTTAATAATGGAAATTTTGCATTTCCTGGCTATGGAAATTGTTAAAAGACCCTTGTTCCAATTCACAGGCATCTTTTACTAAAAATCTGATCAGACATCTGTAGTATTTCATCCTAGAGAGACTCTGCTCCATAATGTTATCATTCTTCAGTAATATTTTTAAGTGTAAATTACTAGAAGTAAATAACTTTCACCTTAAAAATAGGCAAAAACATGCACTTAAATAATCCTTTGCCAAAAGTTTTAGAAAATAAATGAAATAATGGAAAAATATTCTGAAAAAGTTTTCTACCTTTGCTTTAAATAGACATATTTTCATTTTAATAATTTCAATTCTTATGCTGTGGAAATAATCTAGAAGAAAAAAAATTTGCAAAATCCCTATTGCCCAGATAAAAATAGTAATAATATCTATCAAGACACAGTCTCAGATGGTAGAATTTGACATATTTTAACTCCCAGCTATAATATCTAGCAACACTTTTTGCCTCCTATGGAACGGTCTAATTCCAATGTTAATTAGAGCTCCTCCCATGTTGCTGTCAGTTATTAGGTACTTCGACTTAGCTATTATATTATTACCATTCTTCTGTGTAATTCCATCAAATAAATATAAACTCTTACCGTGTTGTTGGGGTGATAGTTGAGATGCAAACCACTGTCACATAGGGGAGAGGATGTGCCACTGCTTTGGTCACTGGGGGCACCTAATACAAATATGAATTAACAAAAAAATCCTCATTCTTATATAATGCTATAAGTCAAATTTGTGTATGTCTGTATGTAAGTATTCCCCTCTCCCCATTAGTTTTGTCATATCTAACATTCATTTACTTTCTCCATTCAGCCAGTACCCATCTTCTGGATTGAGTGGAGTGCCTTTCTAAGCTGAGTGGAGGGTCAAGAAACCCTCCTCTGGTGCTTTGCTTAAAAGAGTTAATAATCTGTTTAGTAATTAAAAAAAAACCAACAAAAAACCACAAAAAATATTTTTTGCAAATTTGTTAATTAGGACCAAGAAGCAGAAGGAAAGTAGCAGTGACAAAAGGCACGGGTTGTCGTGTAAATATGCTTAGATACGCTGCAATTGTCTATCATTATGCACCCACACTTATCATTTAATATAATTAAAAGAAGACAGCTGTCTCCATATGTCTCTCATGGGGCTAGTTTACTAAAACTCAGTTGGACTTAAACAAAACACTAATCATCTGGAAGTAATTTATTTTTAGGTAGACAGACATCTTCACCAAAGCCTCTGAATTTTAAATGGAAAAGTTAAGCCTTCCAAATATACACACACAATCTCATTTTCACATTTACAAGACAAAACTCTTTCAGATTAAAATGTTATTTGATGATGCTTGAAAAACTGCTTTTAAATACTCTACATCAGGATGTGAGCTACTGTAAACTAATTAATTCCACTGTTTTACCTGCAACTCTGCTGATTCAAACCAGCCAAATGCATGGTGATCTGTTTTTCTGGCAAAGACCAATTTTTTGCTTGATTTGAATGTTACTACAAGACCCGGCAAGATAAGCAGCTCATATACAGGCAGCAATGATGGCCAAAAGAATCTGTTGTCAATCAACCTCAATGCACAGTAGTTTCGGAAACCAGGGTTCATGAGCATTGAATTGAGTTTTCTTTTGGCCAAGTAATAAAGTCTTACATGCACAATCTTCATTCAGTGGCAGTTTGAGAAAAGCAGGTGCTCTTTTCAGAAAGGACACAGTTAGGGTCACTTCTTCCCCTGCATTGCGAAGGACCTGAACCTGGAAGAGAAATACAGAAAGGGTATCTTGAAATAAATGCGTGACCAAAACACAACAGCAAATGCAAGCAACACCACACAGATTTCACATACTAGAACATAGCTGCTTAGTAATTTATTGCAATGACAGTTTTTTAAAAAGAAAGCAAGAAGTAAAGCTTGCTATATGCTTGTCTGTTGTGTTTCTCGTCACACATGCAGACAATGGGGGTGAGGGAGTGCACTGGCCTCCTATAATAGCACTGGCTTTGTTCTGCACTATTCCACAACTTGCTCTTGGACACTGTTCAGCTGTGCACCTCCTTCTTTCAGATTTAGCATTATCCACACTAGCATGTATGTATATTTTTTCCATCTTGTTGAGGTTTTCTCATAAATCTCCAACTAAAACAATAGCAGCAGTTTCCACAGCTGTGCCATAATCCTATGAGTAAGTCTTTCCAACAGCCAGAGTTAAATTTAGCCAAAGCACTTCAGCATGGATGAGAGACCTAATCTTCCTTACAGCCACAGAAGAAAATACCTATTTTAAGCCTTATGTCTTACATAAGCACAAGCTTGGGTTTTGCCAAAAAGCAGCGTGCATTTCGGACATAGGAATGCAAAAATCACCTCTCTACCTGTGAATGCTTTTAGCCTTCCTGTAGTCTCCCACAACTTCTCCTGTGGTTCTTGTTCATGCCTTTAGCTTTTGTGATACAGCTGATAGACACCTCAAGACACACAGCAGAGAAAGGGAACCTCAGGTACCTCCCCAGAATAGCACAAAGGAGTCACAAAAGCAACTAAGTAAAATGTTATCCTTAGCAGTGAAGGAAAAATATTTGAAATGGTTTATAACATGAGAGCCAAGAAGCATCAGGTCACACAAGTCTGTTTCAAAGAACAACCATTTCCTGTTTCTCTGGCTCTGTAAATTCAAAACTCTTCAAGGGTTGATTTAATTTGGGCTTACAATCATGCCTCTATCTGAGTGACTGCATTCATACTGTGGAGAGAGCCAGCTTGCTGGGAGCAGCGTTTGGAGAGCTGCTACACAGTGGCTTATTAGACAAACGTTTTAAACTCGCATATATCTGCTCCCTTTTTGCTGTGTTTTCATGGTAGCTGGATAACACAGAGGTAATCCTGTCATGCCGCTGCTTGTGAGAAAGCCTTGTAAATAATTTATGGAGGATTGCTATTCTTTAATCTATGCCCATCAATAGTTTATCCTACAGATTTAGTTACATGCATGTATATAACTATATGCAAGGATGCTGTCACATGGAATCACTGCATTACATTAACTTAAAGCAATTCTTCAAGAAAAAATGTTGACTTTGCCTTTAAACACAATACTTCCTACTCAGAATCACCCATAATTGCCTCGATTGGAAAAGACCGTTAAGATCATCAAGTCCAATCATTAACCTAATACTGACAAGTCCTTGACTAAACCATGTCCCTAAGCACTATGTCTAGATGACTTTTAAATACCTCCAGGGATGGGGACTCCACCACTGCTCTGGGCAACCCATCCCAATGCCTGATAACCCTTTCAGTAATGAAATTCCTCCTAATATCCAATCTAAACTTCCCTTGGTGCAACTTGAAGCCATTTCCTCTTGTCCTGTCACTTGTTACTTGTTTGAACAGACCGATCCCCACCTCTCTACACCCTCCTTTCAGGTAGTTGTAGAGAGTGCTAAGGTCTCCCCTGAGCCTCCCTTTCTCCAGGTTAAACAACTCCAGTTATCTCAGCCACTTCTCATAAGACATATGCTCCATCTCCTTCACCATCTTTGTTGCCCTTCTCTGGACACACTTCAACTCCTCCATGTCCTTCTTGTAGAGAGGGGTCCAAAACTGAAAACAGTACTCGAGGTGTGGCTTCACCAGGTCCAAGTACAGGGGTAAGATAACTTTCCTGGTCCTACTGGCCACACTATTCCTCCTAAAGGCCAGGATGCTGTTGGCCTTCTTGGCCACCTGGGCACACTGCTAACTCATGTTCAGCTGGCTATCAGTCAACACCCCCAGGTCCCTCTCTGCTGAGTAGCTCTCCAGTGACTTCTCCCCAAGCGTGTAGCACTGCCAGGGGTTATTGTGGCCAAAGTGCAGAACCCAGCATTTGACCTTATTAAAACTCATACAACTGGTCTTGGCCCATCGATCTAGTCTGTCCAGATCCCTCTGCACAGCCTCTCTACCCTCAGGCACATCAACACTTCCACCCAGCTTGGTGTCATGTCTACTCCGTACTGGTTGCTACAGAGGAGTAACAATAAAATGACAGAATATTTGATTCAGTATCTGAAATCCACTCTGAAATTTTAGGTTTTATATTGTTTAAAACAGCACAGTGATTGTCAAAGCACATTTTGCAGTGTACTGTGTATTTATATGTATGCGTGCAAATAAATACACACATCACAACAAATTTCATCAACTTAAACTGCATGTCAAATACTTAATCTGTAACATGAGCCTCTTTGATGCACTTCCCAGTTCTGATATATTTTATACCTTAGAATTTGTAATAGAAAGATGACTTGCAATCTGCAGAACAGTAGATCAAGAGTGTGAAGTCCTGAATTCCATGGCAAAAACCATACCGTATCCTCAGCCTTCACAGAAAATTTGTCATTCTCCTCTCTTACGTAGCAGTCACACAGTTCAGAACAGTCATAGCCAAAGCAGAAACTTACCAGCATGTATTCTCTATTGAAATGACAGATGGGAATATACAAAGTGCAGGAAAAATATTGCTTGTCTAAAAATATTTTTTTTTACTCAGGAATGGGGAAGAAATAAGTGGAGAAGTCACAGCATTACCAACTTTAATTCATAAAGTCATCTTTTAAGATGCCTAAGAATTAGTAGATATCATTTGTGAACGAAGCTGAGACAGTAAACTCCATGCTTTAATCCTTCTTCTTCCAAGAGTAAAACAAGCCATGAGCCTATATGATTTCAGTTGATAATACATTGTCCTGTAAAGGCTAGAAGTTGTCATAAGTAGTCTGCTGTGACCTTTTTCTTTAACGTCTTTCTCTTTCAAACCTCTTTATCTCATAGGATAAAGAATTTCAGATGGTACACATTTATTTGAAATCAGCAGTCCTTATTTCACTGAAGTGTATTTTGGAACATATGAAGCATATAAACCAGAAAGAGACTAGATTTTGACACACAGAATAAAGACTACAGAGAGACAAAAGACTAAAGAATAAAACTACTAGGTAATCACTACAACAAAGAGGAGATGAGCTATTGATTCTATTTCACTTACTTTCTAGTCATTAAAGCCATTCTGGGAATTAAGGTTAGCTAAAGAAACTGGGATTTTTAATTAAAATTATGAATTGTTTTTTTGGTAGCTTTCAGTTGAAAGCTTTACTGTTATTTTACATTTTTTTTTTAATTTTATATAAGAAATTAACAATTACTAAACTGTTTTAAATCAAGTACGCCTTATAGAATTCATTTACTTTGTGTCCTTGTTCAGCGTGTATACCATGCCATATGGCCATCCTTCCATGCAGAAAGAAAATGAGGAACAATAGGAGATTTACCAAGGAATGCTTTTAGTAGTATACCAGAACAGCCAGCTCATGTTCATGAATGGAAAGTTAATTTATAACTTCTATTAAAAAATATAACAGCCAAAAGTAATGTGCCTAATTGTTATGGAGAGTTCTGCCTAACAAACAAACAAACCAAAACCACTTGAAAACAGAGAATCAAACAGTTTTTCTGGAAGATACGATACAGTATGAATTCCTAGAGTTTTACAAACACCACTGTTTTACAAACAGTTTGCTGACGACACCAAGCTGAGTAGTGCAGTTGATATAATAGATGGAAGGAATGCCATCCAGAGGGACCTGGACAGGCTTGAAAAGTGGGCCCCAGAGAACCTAATGAGATTCCACAAGGCCAAGTGCAAGGTTGTGCACCTGGGTTGAGGAAATCCCAGGTATGTGTATAGACTGGAAGAAGAACTCATTGAGAGTAGCCCTGCTGAGAAGGACTTGGGAATCCTGATGGACAAGAAGCTTGATATGAGCCAACAGTGTGCAACTGAAGTCTGGAAGGCCAACTGTATCCTGGGCTGCATCAAAAGAGGGGTGGCCAGCAGGGTGAGGGAGGTGATTGTCCCCCTCTACTCTGCCCTTGTGGGGCCCCATCTGGAGTACTGCAACCAGACCTGGAGTCCCCAACAAAAGAAAGTTGTAGACCTGTTGGAGCATGTCCAGAGGAGAGCCACGAAGATAACCAGAGGGCTGGAGCACCTCTCTTATGAAGAAAGGTTGAGGGAGCTGAGCTCGTTTAGCTTGGAGAAGAGAAGGCTACAGGGAGATCTCATTGTGGCTTTTCAGTACTTGAAGGGAGCTTATAACAGGAGGGAGAGTGACTTTTTACATGGGCAGACAGTGATAGGATGAGGGGAAATGGTTTTAAACTAAGAGATGGGAGATTTAGGCTAAATATGAGGAGGGAATTTTTCATTCAGAGGATGGTGAGGCACTGGAACAGGTTGCCCAGGGAAGTTGCAGATGCCCCATCCCTGGAGGCATTCAAGGCTAGGTTGGATGGGGCCCTGGGCAGCCTGATCTAGTGGTTGGCAATTCTCTAGTTGGAACTAGAGAATATTTAAAGTCCCTTCCATCCCAAGCCATTCTATTTTATTCTATGTTTCTATGAGTGGACTTCTACCAATAGTCAGAGATACTAGAATATTAATCACTTATTATCTCTTTCTCAATGCCTAACATCAATTTAGCTCAAAACTTCATAGACCTATTTTGGTAAAATGAAGACTGTGTGAATAATGTAATGTATTGCTTCTTCAGGCTTGGAAAATGTACATTCATTAATGTATCTGCACAAGTATATCCATATGAACCTGAAGAATTGGTAGTATATTCCACTAATAAAG
The DNA here is from genome assembly GCF_000700745.2 of Antrostomus carolinensis. Lineage (NCBI taxonomy): Eukaryota > Metazoa > Chordata > Aves > Caprimulgiformes > Caprimulgidae > Antrostomus > Antrostomus carolinensis. Next base: position 4,907 of record NW_010334872.1, on the reverse strand, counting down.
TAGTAATGAGCTTTGACCACTGAAGACAATTAATGAACATACTGAATAAACCAGTTGTCAATCATGATATAATTTTTAGACAAAGAAATTGAGAGATAACTGCTCAGCCGTCCTGCTCTCTTACTTAGAAGAAAGCTTCTTCACATTTATTGTACACACATTGCCAATACCTTGTCAATCAAGCACTATCACTGACAACGTATGTGTTAGTTATTTCTGGCAGTGATAATTCAAGAAATATTTCAAGGTTACTTTCAAACATAAGAGGCAAGTAGAGTATCTAAATCCTTTACACAACCTTTTCAGAGTTACAGCATTTTTTCTGATTTACAAGGAAACCTTAAAGCTAGACTGATCAGAGTAACTCACTCGAGATTTTTTTTGCCAGCACCATTACATGTTGTATGCATGATAAAAATTACTGAAGACTAAAAGCTAAGGACTATTTTCTACTCCCTGAAAACAATGAGGGTCTCTTAAGAATTTTCAGTCATTTAGAAGACTTTCAGGATTTTTATAATTTTGCAATGTCTACTTCCATATTTTGATATAATTATGTAAAATTCATTAAATTGCTGACAGATTAGTCCACAAAATAGAAAAGAAGTGGGTTTTGGTTTTATTTTTTATACCCTTGTTCAAGGGTAAGGTGTATTTTAATTAGGAAAAATAGAAAACTGCGGAGATCTCGATTCACTGGTTTAACAGTTGCAATAAGGTGGTACCTGTTTTGAGTTTGGGGGGCGTTTTTGGTAGTGGGGGAAGGGGCCACCTTGTGAGAGTGAAAAGCTCCCCTGGCTCCAAGGCAGAGACCCCCAGCCCAGGCTGAGCCAATTAACAACAGAGAAATGCCTCTGCAAATCCATATTTGTGAGGGGAAGGATCATCTTGAAAAGAAGAAGGTGGGGTGACCTAGGAGGAGAGGCTGTTGACCTGAACAAAAGAGGAACATCGGCCTAAAAAAGAGAGAGCTTTGTTGCCAGAAGGAAGGAGAAGGGGGAGAACAGAGAACCTCAGACACCCAGTTCAACCCCATAGAGTAGGAGAAAGCAAAGGAGGTCCTCTGCAGCCCACGGAGGTTCAACGGCGGAGCACATACCCACGTGTAGGCCATGGAGGACTCCATGCTGGACCAGAAAAGCTGAGCCTGAGGGCAAGTGTGACTGAGTTGAGGCCCTGAGAGTTGCTCGATGCCAGAGCGGGGGTGAGGATATGCGTTGGACCTGAGGTCTGTCTGCATTCCATGGATGTTCCCATGTCAGAGCTGGAAGCTGAGCCCGAAGAGGTCTGTGACTCCATGGGAAGCTCATGTCAGAACATCTTGTTCCTGGACTTTCATGCCAGGAAGAGTGGCAATGGTGAACTGACTGAACCCCCTTTCCCTGTCCTCTGTGCCACTGGAAGGGGGAAGGTAGAAAGATCGGGAGCAAAGCGATTTAAGCCCAGGAAGAAGAGAGGGGTAGGGAGAAGGTGTTATAAGATGCGGTTTTTATGTCTACTCAGATGAATGGCAAAGAATTAAATTGATTTTTCTTCCCCAAGCTGAGTCTTTTTTGCTCGTGACCATAACTGGTGAGTGGGCCGTCCTTCATCCTAATCTGTGCCTCTTTGTTTTATCTCCCAACCCATTTCACCGGGTGGGGGGAGTGAATGCAGGACCGCATGGTCCTACTGTGGGTCAAACAACCATAGCACCCCAGGTTTTTCATTAGACTGAAAAAACAACTACAGGTCACTGGAAAAAGTATTCTAATTTTATTCCACTCCCACTTCTTGTTCAATAGAACTGTGTCTGGACCTTCCGAATTTTTAATACTTTTGAGATCTTTCACAAAGACCTAGATTTCAGGTATATGAATTCACCTAACTATCTCAGGTTTTTATTTTAATAGTTAACAATGAATAGCAGTAGCATGCAATGCGTTGATACAGACGGTGTATGGGTTAAATAGTGAAAAGCTATTTAATATTGTTGTTACTACTTGATTTAGTTTGTTTTTTTATTTAATCTAGTGAGCAATACTAGCTATTGATTTGTTGGTGCTCAGTGTCTAATGAAGTCATCACTGTAACAGGAAGAAGTTGTGACACTGAAAAGTCTTAACATCTCATCAACATTATGGCTATATATGAAATTCCTGCTACTGTTTGAGAAATCATATATACTTAATGTAGAATGAGCTGATGTGAAAAGATCTACAAAAACAGAAACATTAAATGCTGTCAATAAATTTTCTTATGCAAATCATAAGTTTACTACCAGTGGGATCAAGAATTAATTTACTTCTACCACAAACAGCCCTTTATAAAGTTAGGATATTCATGACTGAAGTGAGAGAAGCAAAAATAACAGTTGTGCTTGTCTGAACCAGTAGCTGTGTGAATCACTGAAATTAGAAGAGCCAGTGTTTCTGGAGCGACAGTCTATATTACCATTAAATTACTGTAATGACTACAAGGGGGTCATTTGAAGAAGTGAATTTTATGGTGATGTGTGATATTGCTGAATAAAATCTCTCCATAATAATAACACTATTTGGAATTTTTAATAATGTCTACAATGATATTGCTTTTTAATTTTATAAAATCTTTTAAAGGCCCAGTTCAAGCAAACATCTGAGCATATGCTGAAATCTCTCTCAATATATTCAGGAAAGCACTGAAGTGTGAAGTCCCTCGGACTTCAGTAAGTATTCTTTCCTGAATAAGACTGTAAATCCCCCCTTAAATTACTGAATAAATTTACCCACCAATGAAATGGTAAAGATTTAAACCAGAAGACTTATAGTGCCTAAGGTCTGTGCTCTCTTGAACTGGAGTAAATTCCACACTTCAGTGTGCTTTAAAGGAAAATTCATATCTTTGATGAATACCTTGAATTATAAACATCTAGGAGGAAGAGAAGAGAAGAGAAGAGAAGAGAAGAGAAGAGAAGAGAAGAGAAGAGAAGAGAAGAGAAGAGAAGAGAAGAGAAGAGAAGAGAAGAGAAGAGAAGAGAAGAGAAGAGAAGAGAAGAGAAGAGAAGAGAAGAGAAGAGAAGAGAAGAGAAGAGAAGAGAAGAGAAGAGAAGAGAAGAGAAGAGAAGAGAAGAGAAGAGAAGAGAAGAGAAGAGAAGAGAAGAGAAGAGAAGAGAAGAGAAGAGAAGAGAAGAGAAGAGAAGAGAAGAGAAGAGAAGAGATTTTCCTAGCGACTGTGCAGAGCTACACAATGCACTAGTTCAACTCCATCAGCAGATACCACAAAATGCATTCAGGTACAATCACAAAAAGGGCCGAAGCCAGAATGCTCAATGCATGCACACAACTGTATTGAATTATGTTTATTTTAAAAATCAACTCTTTTGTTCAGTAAAAGTCATGAAGTTAGCACAGAATATTTAAAACATTATAAATATTAAAAACACATCAATGTATGGGGAGTTTTTAATTCCTATCTTCTAATATTTATCACAGTATTTGCCAGCAATGAAAGTTAATAATATAATAGTAAAAACTATCAAAGCTTTTTTTTTTTTTCTTTTTTCCAGAAAATTTCTCTTACTGATATATGGAACAAATGAGACTACATTTATGACAGCAGTTCCAACTCAGGCTGCACAATTCAAGATATACTTCAGACCATAGTTGTAGTTTTTAATTTCCAATAGAAATTAATTTTTTAAAAATATATATTTTTAAAAAAATATTTTTAATAGACACTACCACAGTTGTAGGTTTTAGTTTCTTGCTCGCTGGATCCAGAACGTGTGTTAGATATTTAGATACAAACCCAAGCAGGCTGCACACTAGGACTAGGAGCTTCCTCAAACAAGGCAAAGGAAATGCAAGTCAGAATGTTGCACATGTCGAGGATGCAGGAAGATGTGCCCTGTTTTATTCAAAACCCTCTTCTGCATGGTACTTGCTACTGGCACTGTTTTACAAAAATGCAGGGGGATGTGGTAAAACTAGTAGTTACAGCAAAGATACTCTACTGAGCCTACTCCTAAGCAATTATTCTGAAAAGTGGCAGATAAAGATTTATGGCTTCTCAAGATGACAAAGGAATTGAATCGAGGTAGCACTTAGTGAATGCTCCAGCTACTATACAAAAGATCATTTCAGGACAACATACAAGCAAGATTCCGGGTTTGATGCTTTTCAACAACTCCCATCAGACTGACCACTCAGAAACAAAATTATTCTTGATTCCAAGTGGCAGTACTCATTTAACCTAAACCATCATGTGGTTTCTCAGATGGACAATGTCATAACCGTTATCTTATAGCTATATTCATGCTTCCTTCATTGATCCTTGCCCTACGTGTTTTCATGGGTTCATAGGCTTTAGACACAGAGGTACCAGAATATGCAACATCAAGACTCTTATATAAAGTATGAGCAGAAAACTAATTGATCCACCTTTAAAAACAAACAGATAGATTTCATCATGTTTCAAGCCTATATGGCAAGCAGGCCCATTTATATTAGCTGACACTAAGAGACATCTACAGAGTTTCCTTCACAGAAAATGACTAAAATAATCAGATGTAAGCAACACGAATAAGTGTAATGAGGAGAAATAGATTAATTTTGACAATAATTTATTGGAAATATAATTAAGTCACAAAAAAATTCCTTATACTAGAGAACCAAATATAAGTCACACAGAGGACACAGACTCCTGTCAGTACTTTCTTCAGTGCAGCTCCAATGTAAAAAGTGACTGATTGTCACTTCAGTGATATATTTACAATCAAGTTGGAAAAAATAATCTGTTTTTTAAACTTTTAAATCTAACACTTGTGAAATGGAGTACTTACAAATTTGTCTAAAAGATCTGATGACAGCTTTCTGGAAATCTTTAAACTTTCTTATGCTCCATAATCAACACTAAAATGTTTATCATAGAATCATAGAATGGTTTGG
>NW_010334871.1:0-44966 GCF_000700745.2 Antrostomus carolinensis | reverse complement strand
TCAGGGATTTCATTAAATCCAGTTGAATTTTGCCTGAATTAGGACTGAATAGAAACTTTCTAAAGACTAAACTTTTGCAGATGCTAGCTATGATATAGCTTTAATGCTAAAGCAACAAGTAACAACAAAAAACCCCCTACATTTAAAAAAAATAATTTATCAAATGTTCTGTGCAGAATAGAAATGAAGACACAAAATATGTCCCAAAGAGATTACAACCAAAACAGAGTGGATCAAATGCCTGAAAACCTGCTATCACTGCTATATTTAGAAACTTGATATATTTGGAAGTCATTCTGGCTTAATATACACATTGAGTAACAGTGAGCCTTGAGGACATGATGCATTTGCAGTAAATGTATGCATTAGATTTGCTAAAAGAGAAGAGGAAGAGTTGTAGTAGAGAAAAATGAAAAAAAAAAAAAAAAAAGGAAAGTGGCTAGAGATGAGAAATTAGACTTAAAATTCTAGTCTGTATCCAAGGGGATACATAGTGAGGGACCCTTTCTTGAGAGCTCATGTGAAGATGTTTTTGCTAGTAACAGTGTGGAAGAGGAAAGAGTTGGAGATAAGAGAGTTGAGGAAGTGTTGCTGGTGGCGGGTGTGAAAACACACAAGAAGGGGTGAAAAAAAATTCAGCCAAGAAAAATGTAGTGAAATTAAAGTGGTTTGAATGGGAAGGTGCATAAGAATGGCGAACAGCCTAAAGTCATTAGCCTTGGTGACAGAGAAAAGGACAGATTTGTGTGTGCACACAGGTATTTCAGCGCCACGGGGGGGAGAAGGAAATACACTGAGAATTTGTGACAAAAATCGGCAGTTAGTGTGAGGTACCTTTGTGAGTATTAACCACTGAGGCTGATCCTGGGCTGATTAATATGTGAAATCTTTCAATTTGTTTTAATGGGCTTTGAATCAGGGTATTAAAGCACTTCAGCATGCTGACCAGTTAAACGGATTCACATCTCCCCTCCAAATATTCGTATTCTCACGAGAGCATTATTCCTGGTGTGTGATTTATTTTGTTTAATTAAAAATGAATGTACAACAAAGATTGATGCTTAAAATAGTATTTGGGGCGTGATTTAACCCCCACATGTTTTACACAATACTGAATTACGTGGTGGTGTTTGAGATATTCTGAAGACAGCTTTGACTTTTCATAATAATTTAGTTCCTCTCAGCTCTGTAATGTCTCTCAAATGTCAGCTTACTTGGGTCACATCCAGAAGAAGCACTGCAGTGCTGTCAGGAGGGCTACCATTCTCTGGAAGGAATAAGAAAATGAAACCCCTGTCTTTATATGACAAAAAAAATTCTCTATATACCTTTAAAAACAATATTGTTTAGTAGTGTCTTGTCTAATATATCATAATCCTGATGACTAAATTATTTTCTGAAACAAAATTTTTGTCTTAAAATAATTTTTAAAGTGCTTTAAAAATTGTATTTTTAAATAATTAATATAATTATGATAATACATTGCATTCAATTATAATACATTGTATTCTATTGTTATACATTCTATTCTATTATAATTCATTGTATTGTTATAATACAATGTATTTCCAGACTGTTGTTTATGTGAGGAAGGATTTATTATTTTGTATTGAATGACTGGTTTATACCCAGTTTTAAGTCGCTGTAAAGTATAACTGCAGTTAAGGACATGGTTAAGTGCCTGGCTGAAATAGACAGATAAATTAACAGCCTTACTTGTGCAAATGTATTTATGTGTAGTCAATTTAGGCAAATGAGCTGCTTCGTTAAAAGAAATCCTTAAGAGAATGTAATTTGGAGTATACACAGTACTGAGAGAACTAAACTTTATAAATGCAACTGATTTTAGTGAAACAAAACACAAACTATAGTGATTTTTTTTTATTTTATTTTTTGTAAGCATGGATATGCATAGTTTCAATATTTATACATAAAAAACAAATATTCCTAAATATTTACTTGATCTTCTGCTTATCATCCCTAAATATCTTTATATAACAAAATATGTTTCTTATAAAAATAAACAACTAAATAAGGACGCAGAAAAGGATGTAGGTGAGTTACAAACCATCATAATCTGTTCACAGGCCAGCCACGTATAGGTGGGATATATTCCCTATCTGCATTTGTGAGACCTTTGCTGAAGTACTGTGTCAATTTGGGGTACAGACTGCAAGAGAGATGAAGTCTGATTGAGAGGGAAAGTAAAAATAATGATCAAAGACCTAGAAAAAATATGACTGATGAGAGAAGATTGAGTGCACTGGTGGTGTTTTGTCTGGAGAAGTGAAAATTGCGACCATTTTTTTTTCTAGGTCCTGAACTATGTAAAATGCTGCTGCAAAGTGGAATCAAATAAACAGGTTTCATTTTCCTGCTGGACAAGAGAAATAATTTTGGAGAAATATTGCAGCAGGGAAGGTTCAGATTAGAATTAAGGAAAATGTATTAGGAGTAAAGAGATTTCATCACAGAAGAATATTGCCTGAGGGTGTGGCAAAATCCTCATCAGTGGAGGGTTTTGGTAACAGCCAAACATTTGTCAGGAATTAATACAATTGATTTTGCCTTGTTGCAGGGAAGTGAGCTAAATAGCTTCTTAAGCTGCATTCAATTATTTTTGCTATCATTTTAGCAGCTAAATAATGATATTTGATACGCTTGTATACAATATTTTAGAAAATTAAGGTATAAAGGCATCTTTGAATTAAACTGTACCATATTCCTGTTGTTGAACCCATCCGGAATTGTTTAAAATTTAATCCTTTTTTTAATATGAAAAATCTGAGCTAGTGATCCCTGTTCTTTCTCCTGGCAGTCTTTCTTCTTTAAACTACTGCAAAAGAACAATTTTTTTTGCAAAAAAGGCAAATGAAAAATTATAGAATCACCTAATGGCAGGGGTTGGAAAAGACTTCGAAAGATCATCTAGTCCAACCCCACTGCCAAAGTAGGATCACCTACAGAAGGTCACACAAGAACGCATCCAGGCATGTTTTGGGTGTCTCCAGAGAAGGAGACTCCACAACCTCCCTGGGCAGCCTGTCCCAGGGCTCTGTCACTCTCACAGTGAAAATGTTTACATTGAACCTTCTATGCTCCAGCTTACACCCATTGCCCCTTGTTCTACTGTTGGACATCACTGAGAAGAGCCAGGCTCCACCCTCCTGACATTCGTCCTTTACATATTTATAAACATTAATTAGGTCACCCCTCAGTCTCCTCTTCTCCAAGCTAAAGAGACCCAGCTCCCTCAGCCTTTCCTCATAAGGGAGGTGCTCCACTCCCTTCATCATCTTTGTGGCTCTGCGCTGGACTCTCTCAAGCAGTTCCCTGTCCTTCTTGAACTGTGGGGCCGAGAGCTGGACACAATATTCCAGATGTGGCCTCACCAGGGCAGACTAGAGGGGCAGGAGAACCTCTCTCGACCTACTAACCACACCCCTTCTAATACACCCCAGGATGTCATTGGCCTTCTTGGCCACGAGGGCACAGTGCTGGCACAAGGATCAAAACTAGTGCAATTGTGCAATTAACTAGTGGCTTAGTAAAATAAAATCAAATTGTACCTCTGTCCTACTCTGCCTTTATGTTATGCATAAAATAATAGAACAAAGCTAACATTATATGTCCTCGTTTCTGTCTCAAATGTGCACTTTAATTTTGAATCCACTAAGCAGTGGCCTGTCTATGCTGTCAAGTCAACAGGAATTTCCATTAACCTGAAGATAAGTAGTGTTAAGGGTATTCTGAATATCTATAAAAAAAACCACCAATCTGTATTGTATTAGCGACAATATGTAGATGCACTTACAATGGGAAGTGTGAGTTTGTACTGGTATGAGCTGATATGAGTGATATCACCTTTTAGATCAAACCTTGCTGTAGGAGTCTCACTACAGCTATATACTTACCTGACTGAAGGTTGATGGCCACTCAGTGATTTCACAGTTCAATATGGTGCAGATATAGGTACCAATCCAAGTGTATGGTTTTCTAGACGCTAGCTTTAATGTAAAGGTTAGTTGTTCCTTGCCAATTACCTTAATCCAGTTTAATGATTTAATTACATGTCTGTTTACAAGCTGACAAAAATTTAGGAATATAAGTGCATGGACATATATATTTCACTTAAATATTTGTATGTATAGGTAAATTTCAACTAAGAAAACTGATGAGATGACAGTATGTGAAAAAGGTTTTAATTTTGCAAAGTAAGATACAAAGTGTTCTTGTTGTTCCTAAAAAGCAATTTATTATTTGGAAGAGTCCTAATACAGTTCAGTTGCAATAAAGGATTAAAATGCCAAAATTCTTGGCACAAATAGAAGTTATTTCATCTTCTGTTGTGAACCGTATTTACAGTTAGAAAATGCTTTCCAATATGTAACCCAGATCTCTTTTGTTGCAAATTGAGCTGATTACTTCTTATCTTACCCTACGTAGACACAGAAGACAATTGAACACAGTTTCCCTGACAAAAGATTTTAAAACCTTGTGTCTTATTGCAGAGCCACTTTTGTCTAGAATAAAGTTTCTTATTCTGTGAATACCATCTGATGTCATTCTACTGACTGTTTAGACTAACCTAAATTGGAAATGTTCAATTAGCTTTAATTCATCCATTTGATATGCTGGTGGCAGTATCTTACTACAAGGAATTCTTTTTTTTTTTTTTTCTTTTCTGACATTAAGCAAATATGTTTTTTTTCAAACATTCTTGCCTACTTGAAGAAATTACTCTGATGTAGAGTGTGAATTTAGAGTGCAACATTTGCTGAGCTCTGACGGGGAAACGTGTATTACGCAATCAGTCAGAGATAAAGGACCTTGCTGTAGGTGATTTCAGTTATTTTAGTGGAATTTGCTGCTGAAATTATGGCTGCTTCTGGAAGTAGCTGTTCAAAGTCACTTTCAGCAAACTGCCTTCCTTTCTGGTGGGACATATGTGTCCTTGTGCAGCTTGGAGATGGTTCCTCCTCAACTTTGAAATAGGAGTCCATGCATTTTGTATCTGTGTGAGGAATTGTTGAGTCCATAGACCTGACTTCAGACTCCCAAGAATCCTCCAGATCTCTGAAATGAGCTGAATACTTCCTTGCCAGCATAAGTCTGGAGAAACTTCACTGATCTTTGGAAAATCTGAAGCCAGCCAGCTGAATACACAAATTTAGCAGAAACTTACAGCAAAATGAAGCCTGTAACATCACTAGAAAAGTGGAAACCTTCTGGATTAACCAGACTACCTGTGATCTGAGAATTAAGCCTTTTAGTTACCATGGTAGAAGTAAAATAGCAAAAAAAAAAAAAAAAAAAAAAAAAAAAGGCTCTTCTTTGATGCCTGATATATTAGTTTAAAATCTTCTCATGCTACAACCAACCTCTTTCACAGAGTTCTAAAATAATAGTCTAACCATCCATGTTTTTATTTCATTAGCTGTCAAGCATTGTCTAACAAAGGTACCCACTGACAGTGAAAATAGACAACAACGTAATTTAGGAGCGCTGTATTGATAGGTGAGAATTAAAGGTTGGTATGAGATTTAAGCAAGCCCTTGGTGGAGTGATGTGTCAAGAAAAAAAAAAAAAAATTCCCTGGATTCATTCAGACATGCGCCAGTTTAATCAGCACCATCTGTAGAAGTGAGGTGTACTCCCACCAGAGAGGGAAAAAGCTTCATAACCAAGAAGGTTCTCATTTCTCCATGATACTGGTGTAATTGTAAATCTTTTAAATTCCTGTGATAAAATCAGACTTTGGAATTAACTGAGTTGAGCTACCAACTTCTCAGGATTGGTCTAGAAAGAAAGCCTACACCAAATAGGAAGATTTGCAATTGAGCTCCTGTTAAGCACAATTAGCTTGGCATCCTACAAGACTCCTGTGGTGTGGAGTGTAATCAGCTCACCCACAGAAATTGCAGTTTCAGACGTTAATGCCACAGCATTTCTAGACCAGCCTCCATTCCCTGGGAAAACTCAGCACTTGATCCATATTTGGATAGGGAGACGTCCTCCTGTTCATGTTAGATGGAAACAGCAATGCTAATAGCTTCTCATCGATGACCCTAAGTTTGTGTTAGACCCGAAAATCATGTCTGAAATCAGTGACAGAATCAGTTCAGTGATATGATTCACCAATGTTTGAAAATACATACAAGCTTTGACATTGTGTGTTAAATTCAGGTACAGACAGTTAGTGCTTTATTAACCACCAATATTGTTTTTAAAATCTTGTGTTTAAAACTAGGACCTTTGCCTGTGAATACTCCTACTCCTTGTCAAAACTAGAGAGTCAAGACTATGTATCTTGATCTAGGTTTGTGGCAAATGCCAAATGTGTTCTTGCCTGATTTTGTCATGTCAGCTGCTGTTCTGCCTGGAGAACTGTTGAGGAAAAAAGCAGATTTCATCTGCAAAATACTGCAGTATTAATTAAATTATCATACCAGCAGAGATGTCCTTGTAAGATAAGGTTAGGATAAGATTATTAAAGATATAAAGAATTTAAGGAGACTGGTATTTATTTCAAAGAAGGCATATCCTTTTATACACATTTATGTTTGTTCACTTAAATTAAGATGGATTCAGTAAAAGGCACTGAGCTTGTTCATAAACCTGCATCACAGAACACAGGATCTTCCCGTTACTGTTACCTTGCTTCTTGATTCAATCTGATAGTGAATTGAGTGCTGGAAATCTGATGAGGCTTTCCCTGTCTCAAATACTCTGAAAGTTTTGTGTAAAAAATATTTATTTGTTTTACTACTGACATTTTTACTAGCTTTCTAGTGATCCTTCTGGCTTCTGCTGGGCCTGCTTGGAAGTGCATGCATCTCTGATGATCATCATAGGTCTTTCCAGCGATGACAGATTCGACCATGGCATATTTTATTGTCCCAGATTTCCTAGGAGACATCATTTAATTGTTAGCCATGTTATTATGTCTCCAAGTACGCATCTGTCAGTAGCTGTTTTGTATGGGAATTAATTTTTTTAGATCTTGTAATATGCAGTTTCCTTAATTTTGTATTTTTCTTTGACATATCACTTCACACTTAACTATAAATAATAAACTACTTAGCTCATACATATCAATAAGAAAGTCTGTTAGAAGTGAGAGATTGCTTGCTTAATACCAACAAGTACTTTGGAGAACATCAAATTCCCTGACAGATGAGTGTTGCCACAAGGATTTATTTGGTTCAGGCTTTAACTAAAATAGCTTCAGTTGCATTTTGCTATTTAAGGATATTGAAGTAGAAGGTTATAGCAAAATGATTTATAGATAGTAATTGCATTTCCCAGCTTACCTCTTTCCATAAATGAAATCACAGATTCAATTTGTACTTGATCTTGAACACAACAATGTCAATATTTGTATATTCATCAGTTTAACTAGTAAGTAGTTTTCCTTTGTTCCTCCCCAAAACATTTAGAAGTTTTAGAACACATTAGTGTTGATTTGTCTTTTCTTCTCATAAGATACATAGAAATGTGTTTCTATATTTGGAGTATTTAGATTGTTAAAAGAATCATCTGAATTTTAAAGCAGCGAGGGAAACATAGTGAAGGTACATGTTCTAATACTGCATTTTTATATGCTATATAATAAGCATTCTACAGTAAGGGAATCAGAAAAAATATTGAGTCCTGCCTTGTATCTGGAAGTTGAATCTTAATTAACTCTTCTTTAATTGAAGAGATAACAGACAATAAAATCTGTTATTTCACTAATTTGATTAGGCAAGATCATGTTGGACTGAAGGAACAAGAACCATCGCATTTTGACCAGTCACTGTAGAATAAATATTCACAGTGAGTGTCACTGCTCTCTGGTGTGAGTTAAGTGACTTAGTTAATTTTCTGGTAGTGAAATGAAGAACAGAAAAATTAAGTGATTTAGATGAAATCATATAGCTCCAATCCAGGACAAGAAGATTTCTGGGCAGCTTCTAGAGCTGAACATGGCACTTAGCACTTTTGTGAATCTAAGCAAGTTTCCAATCCTGTGCTATAAATAAGACAAGCGTATCTTTCTTAATGCCAGACTGAATAACTGCAAATAAAATGCTTCTTATGAAGACCAGGGGCAAAGACAGGAGTCATGGCAAGAATTCCCTAAGTGTCTTAAAACCCTCTACATTATTCTCCAGTGCTGTCCTTGCTCATGTCACTAACAAAAGAGAATTTTCCTGATTATCTTTCCCTCCCATTGCTTCAATGCTCTCTTTTTGCTGGGCAAGTTGTTCCTCTGTTGGCTGCTCAAGTTGTTCATACTTGAAATCGCAAGCAGATCAACAGGCCAGGCTGAAAACTGTTGCTTCATATGTTTGGTGTCACAGCTATTTAGACACTTGAAATTTCTTTCAATTACCCAGTTTTATTAGGATCAGTTATTGTGGTCTGCTAGCCAAAACAAGGACTTTACAGAAAAAATAATAAACTGCTGGCTAATATTATTTGCATGGTAATTGCTTTGCAGTGCCTATTAAATCAGTGTTTCTGGCACAGCTTTGTGATAGCTGAAGTAGGGATATTAATATACTCTGACAAAAAGCTTTTCTCATTTTCTGTTTTGTTTTGGTTTTTTTTAAAAATTAATTACAATTTTCCCATGGTGGGGGTTAGGTGGGAAATGTATCCATTGTTACCCTCAGCTTTGTGGGATTTTGATGAGGGTCGAAGTGGGCTGGAATTGCCCAACTGCATGGGCTGGAAGATCAGTGATATTTGCAGATGTTTAGAGAAATATTTAATGGGACAGGGTCAGCTCCGCTGTAGACTTCTTGTACCTCTGTGGCCCAGCTGATCTGCACAGGAACAGAAATATCCAGCCTATTTCCAGCTTAAAAATGACTGATGACTTGTACCATTCATCAGTCTGAATTGCGTGCCGTGCATCCGCAGCAGAATTAATCTGCATGGATGCTGGAAGTCCAACACCTTCAGACCACACTGGATTTACTCTCTTTGCCTTCATTACCAGTTGAGCACGTACACAATCAACCTGACACATCCAGTTGAAAAGGACTCTCTGGACATATACTGGATGACAAAGGTGTCCGTATTTCCATCTGGGGTTTGCAGGCAAGAAATACATGAGCCTCAGATAACTCCTGATTCAAGCTGTATAAAGCAAGGGCTGTCTCCTGGTTTGATCTCCGTTTGATTTTTCCCTCCAGAGCACTAATGGTGATTATATAGTGTAGATGTTGCCTGGGAAGCGTCTTCTGAACCTGACTGCATTTGTTAGGTCTCTTCACAACTCCTAGTTGGTTTTAGTAAGCATTTGGTGAAGTTTGGAATTGCAAAAAAATAGTCTTAGAAGAACAATTTTTAATTTTATATAACATATCCTGCTTTCAGTGTTTCTAAGACACTTCATACCAAAGATCTTTTGTCTGTAGTGCATCAATGCATAACATTATTTTTAGCTGCCATGATTTAAAAATGTTACTGTAAAGACACTATCACACATTTTCTATATGATTTTTCATTTTTTTAAGTGCTCACAGGACTCACTGCAATTTATAGCTAGAGTTTAATTAATTATTAGGCATATGTAACTGTCAATCAATAATATAGATACTTCTGGCTCACAGTTTTCTGGAGCGGAGCTTGGTTTATGAAGAGTGAACAAATATACCATTCCATCTGTTAGCTGAAGCCACCTGGCACAAAATCATTTGGGGCATAATTGTGTAGCTGGCAAAAGTTTCAAAAAATGTGATTCCTAGAGCATTAATCCCAATTGATGCTTTACTTTGTAGTGATGGAAATCTGACTAATGCATCAGGGACCAGTTCTTTTTTTCACAGCTCTGAATAAAAAAACTCTTGTGTTCACCTTGCAAAAAAAATGCCAAACATCGATGAATATAGGAACCAAGAGACAGGCATGAAATAATCCTGAGAGCATAATCACAGGGATGGAATTGAAGCTGATCTGTTGTTGTAAGCAGTTAAAAGGAGTCACGTAGGAGTGACATTGTCCTTTTAATCTCTGTAGGAAGAGACTTGGGACAATTTGGGAAATGATTTTTCCTTGTTGATGGTAGTGTGAATGTTTTTCTGAATGCTGGGTTTTACAAGATTGCTACATCTGCAAATCTATTTTCCTGTTCTTTCGGTGATAAAATTTCTTCTTTAATCCTCTGCAAGCACAGAATATACACATCAGAGACTTAGCAAATTATATTTGAAATATAAAGAAACTTTCTTTTTTTAACTCCTGGAAGGGGAAAACAAACTCATACAGGATTAGCTATAGGTTAGATAAAACTTCTGAAGTAGGAGCAAATAGATGAACTACTGAAAAAGAAAAATAAGTTGCTCCAACTAGGTGTTTACAGTTGCAAGCAGTCTTCACGTACACACTTGAATATCATGCAGAAGTTGCACAAGAAGCGTGTGTATACTCTATATTGTAAAGCTGCAGCTGGGGCAAGGCTGATTTAATGATGTAAGGTGAGTAATGTTTGTAATGCACACCAGGAGACTTAAGCAGATAATTAGCATAAAACTTAGTCCCTTTTTACTAAAATCAGTGAGAATATCAAACAGAACCTGGACTTTGTTTTGAAGTTTTACTGTTTGCTCTTGAAAGACACAGGAGAAAATTTGCAATTGAAAATGCAAAGAAATGAGGTTATTGAAGAGAGGTCTTATTTATAAATAAGAAACACCTGCTCAAAGTAATTTGATTTGTTAAGGTTTGCTTCCTTGTGGTAAATCATTGGCATGCCATATTTTAGTGTCTGGGGAGAGATCATCCTTAGTTTTAATTCTTTGCATGGTTAAAGTCATTCAGTTATCATTCAGTTTAATTAAATGGCTTTTAAGATTTAATTTTAGTAAGGGGGAAAAATGATCTATCATTAAAATTATGATTAAATGTTTTCTAGGGGTTTTTTTGTTTTGTTTTTTTTTTTTCATTATTATGGCAGATATTGGGGAAGAGCCTTTGAGATAACTTTAGTAATAAAAAATGCCTCTGGTTGTCTGTAAAATGTGTTATCTGCAATGAAAAAGGAACCATTGATATTGTTAATTAATAAGTGATGAATTTGTCTGGAACCTGACAATTTACCCCAGTGATGGCATTCAAGGGAAATCACAGATTGTACTAGGCTATCATTCTGAAGAAACTCCTTTTTTTCAATATGTAGAAACTTACAGCTTTTCAGCTAAAAGTCAAGGGTTGCCTTTTGTCTACTGTAAGGAGAAATCTAGGAAACAAAATATTTATTATTTGACATAGTAAGATTAAGAAGAGTAAGTTGTATTTATGAAAATAGGCATTTCTTATATTAAACTAAGCATATATTTACAACAGGTAAAGAATTCCCACCCGATATGAGGTGCTCAGCCAAATACTCCAAGTTACTCTCTTAGAATCATAGAATGTTGTGAGTTGGAAGGGACCCACAAGGATCATGGAGTCCAACTCCTGTCCCTGCACAGAACAATCCCAAGATTCAGACCATGTGTCTGAGGACCTTGGCCAAATGCTTCTGGAATCTTGTCAGGCTTGGTGCCATGAGCACCTCCCTGGGGAGCCTGTTCCAGTGCTCCACCACCCTCTGCCTCAAGAACCTTTTCCTCATGGCCAACCTCACCTTCCCCTGCCACATCTTCTTGTCATTTCCTCTGCTTCTGGCATTGGTGGCCAGAGAGAAGAGATCAGCACCTGCCCCTCCTCTTCCCCTTGTGAGGAAGTTCTAGACTGCAATCACTTGTGATCACTTCTGTAATTGGCAGAAATATATATATGCATCTCTGTAAGTATTGAAGGAAAAATAGATGTCCTTAGCGGACCAGTCTGGATGTCTTCTTTCCATATTGAGCAAAGAATTAGGTTTCCCTTTAAGTTTTTTCTTCTACTTACACCTATCCCCATAGTACTCAAGTACCTTTTTTATTTTTTAAATTGCCTGTACAGTTCCTTATGTTCTTATTCTTGAAACTGTCTTGACAGCAGGCATTATGAATACAAGTGGTGTCTGAAATTGCATCAGTATGGGCTACACTATCAAACTTGCTCTGACTGGGGATAGTAATGAATTAATTTTATGCTGGAAGAGCAAATTGCTTACAATATCATATACAGATCATTTGAATAATCTGTTTTCTAAATATTTTTAATTAGTTAAAATTATTAAGACACATTGGGAATGGGTTAATTTTTTTAAATGTAAGACGTGAGAAGTCAAACTGTGCCTTGTGTTATTCTTTAGTTTCAGTTGAACAAATTAATAACAACTTATTGAAAGTAACACAAAAGTGCTAGCTCTGAACTCCATTTAAACTAATATTCAGTTTTTCACAAAGCCACTGTAAAATACAGCAAGGTAATTTCAGAATAACCTATAGAAGGGCAGTAACCTTGATTTAATTATTAAAATGCATACAAGAGAGTGTAGTGTGTTACAAGCCTTAATTAGAAACACATTCTTGGGCAATTTCTTCGCAGATCGCTTGTAGAAAGTGTTACTTAATTTGTCTGTCCATCTGATATATAAATTAACCTTTATGTAAAAAACCACTAGTAAGGGTGGCATTTGAAGCAGGGATTGAGAAAATTAAAATGATAGAAAGATTTTACAAGAGAAAAACTTAATCCCTTGCTATCTTCCCTATAACCACAGCCTGTTACTTCGGAGTTTATTAGGTTGAGGGTGTACTAGGCTCCCTGAAAGTGCAACCAAAAGATGTTCATTTCTGCTCCAAGTCATCAGGTTTCCAGATTTGGGATTTCGTTTTGGTAGAGAACAGGAACTTAAGCAAAACATACAGACCTAACAAAGTCTTGGGTGTTATCTCAACCAGAAACAGAGCACAGCTCCTTTTCGGTCCTCAGCAGCACCCCTCAGTACATCCAACTTGGCATCTCAGCACCTTCAGACCACGAAAGGTTCAAGGATAGGATTGTTAAAAGATAGGAACAGAAAATGGCCTGTTATAGTGCATTATTTAGCAGCTGTCCTACAGAAGGCAGAAGAGAGGAGTGCCACAAAAATGATCAGAGGGCTGGAACACCTCTCCGATGAAGAAAGACTGAGGTAGTTGGGGTTGTACAGCCTGGGGAAGGGAAGGCTTCAGGGAGACCTTATTACAGCCTTTCATTACTTAAAGGGGGCTTATAAGAACGATGGAAAGAGACTTTTTACCAGGGCCTGTAAGGATAGGACAAGGTATAATGGTTTTAAACTAAAAGAGGGGAGATTTGGACTAGATATAAGGAATAATTTTTTACAATGAGGGTGGTGAAACACTGGCACAGGTTGCCCAGAGAGTTGGTAGATGCCCCATCACTGGAAACATTCAAGGTCAGGCTGAATGGGGCTTTGAGCAGCATGATCTATTTGAAGGTGTCCCTGCTCACTGCAGGGGAGTTGGACTAGATGACCATGAAAGGTCCTTTCCAACCCAAACCATAAGTTTAACTTGTGATTCTAAGAAAAAGCTGTGTGTATTGAAAACATGAGCATGTGAAGGGTTCATCTGTCCTCAGTTTCTCCAGGTGACTGTAGCTGTGCAGGTGAGTTGGAAACACTGAAATTCATTGACTGGTCCATGAGTGGGAAATTAAAAGGATCATTTCCACTGTATAGTGTGCATTGTCACAAATGCTGTTCCTAAAAAAGCACCTTTTTTAATCTAATAAGTTTTAGGGATATATGCACAAAATTCATTCAATGTTCCCATTTCTATATAACTGTTTCTTTTTTGAATGCCTGTTTTTTGCACTGGTGATGTCTTGTACCAAAGTTTATTTTTAATTTATTATTATTTCTGATGCTGGAGTGTGCATGGGCCCCTGCCACACTCCATATCCTTATCTTGCAGGTAGGTACAAGCACATCACGAAAAAATTGCATCTGTTGTAAAACAGCTTCTGCAGTAAGTAATTACAAGAAACAACAGAGGAATACACCAGGCAGTTTAATGAAAAATAGCAAATAAATATAAAGTGAAGCAACATAAAATTGTGAGGGGAATAAAAAACAAGGGGTATGAGCTTGTTTAAAAATCAATTTTCACTGTATTATCTTTTCCGTTAGTGATTTTATGTTATTTTTGCAATAGCCCTGTGTGGACTGGCCACTAGAGGGGGGATGGATACACGTTTTGCTATTGTGCTGCTTTTCAGTAGTTTAACATTTCCTAGCAGTTATATCCTTTCCTAAATTATGCTTAACAGTACTGAGAACTATTTTCTAATTGAAGGCATAGTAGTGATTTGTATCAAGCTATTTAATCACTTGAAAGCTGTTCTCTTACATATACATTTTAGATGTCATTCTTCTTTTCTTTTTTAACTCCTTTTTTTTCTCTCTGCACACTGAGCAGAGATATTCAGTGCAATATCCAGAAAGACAGTTATCCAATTGTTGCATATAACTTACATCTCCAAGGCACGGATGAACAGTTTTCCTTATATCTTGTCTTTTGTTTTTTATTTGACAATTCAGAATTTCATCCATCAAAGCTTATATAATTTTCAGCTTTTGGAAGTCGCTTTACACATCCGACATGATTTTCAGTGCTCTTTGTGATATAAATAATCTGCCTTTTTTAAAATGCCATACATTTCCTGATGGTAGGTAGGATGATTCAGCAGCTCTGGCCTTGGGACCATACTGTGCTCCATTTTTTTGAGGTATTAAGTAGAAGGCCACTGTATTTTTGGGTATCTAGCTAGTTTTCTATGACCATAGAGCTTGTCTTATTTATGAGAAACTGAATATTTATGAGAAACTGAATATCTTTTAAAGGCATTCTATCAAAAGCTCTTTAGAAGTCAAAATACAAAATCTTTTATTTTGTATAGCACTTTTTAAATATTATTGTGATAGTTCAGGACTGCAGGTTATTACAGAAGTGTGATGTTACTCCATGGACAACCATTCAATTTATCCCTATTGGATGGTGTCACAGACCTTAATTAATCTTGAAACGAACTTAACAGCTACAGGGGTAAGACTTACTGGTCCTTTATGAATATCTCTAATCAGCCCTAAATTAGGGGAACTGCAGTGTATTTTAGTTATTCAGGTTTTGGTGCAACAGTTACTTTGACTAGAAATCTGCCTTTGTTTGTTTGTTAGTTTTTACCAGCTTCATTTTTACATTTTTTAAATTTCTTATTTAGGACTGTTTGGACCTACTGAAGTGTTGTTGTCAATGCCCTAGTTTGCTTTAAACACCCTCACTTTTATTTCCCAATAGCTAACATCTCTTATTACCTGGAAACAATAGATCTGGGATAGATTTTAGTGTTTGTTTCAAGTTTGATTTTGCAGGACTCATTCATCTAATCCTCATTAAGAGTTATCATTAACAGCCATAGCTTGACTTCTTTGCTAATGAAAAATGACAGATTGGGGCTAGATTATTCTACATAATGGGAAAACATAACCAGAGAAAAAGGAGAAAAGCTTGCAACTCCCTTTTTTATGAAACTTTTTAAGTCTACTTAAGGTAACTTTTTGGGAAGACCTTCATTCCACCAACTAAAATAACCCAATGTAATCTCTAGCAGTTGGTAGAATCAGGGAAATACTTTTACAAACCCAATAGAATAGGGTTTACTTCAGCATAGAAGTGCCATCCATCAAAAAAAACCCATCTATTGGTTTAGTGTATTTCACATAAAGTAGAAGCGCAGTCTCCGAGGTTCTGGTTCTGTGCATAATAGTGATAAAATATTTAAGATTTTATAAAAATATACCAAAATGACCATCATGACAGAGAAAAGATGGATTTAGGAGTAAGCTCAGGGTTCAGCTTCATGGGACTTCATGGATTGCTGTTTCCCCTTCTGCAAAGTACATTTTTGTCTGTACTCATTTTATCATCAAAGTGCTTCATTTTCCCTTGAGTTTCTCCCATGTTGGTTATCACCTAATTCTCTTTCTGATTAATCTGCTATGAGTACTGTCCCCTTTTCAATTTTCCCCTTTATTTTTTAGCAGTGATTTTCTCTAACCTGTGTAATTCACCTTTTTGCAGTCAATGCTCAATGCCCTCCACTTTCTCCAAGCTCCAGCGTTGTCCCATGCAGTGTTTTTTGTTTTGTGAGGTTTTTTTTTTCCCCACAGAGATTGTCAGACGCATTTCTGCTCTACTCATTTATTGTCTCCATCATTTCTTTTTGTTTTCACATTCCATTTATTAAACTACAGCAATTACATAATAAATCCATTACATCCAGCTGTTGTTTGGGAATCGGAGCTGACAGTAGCATCAGGTTCTGGGCTGTTGGTAAAGGTAGTTACAGTGCAAGGGGAAGGTCTATGAAGATGGAGGCAGCTGCGTACACCAGCAAAGAAATACAGAATGTCCAATATGGAATGACATTTACATGAAATTAAGGTAAACATCTGACATGCGGTGGCCGCTTTAGCATGGGGATTGCGAACCTTTTAGCAGCAACCACAGATTTCTGTTTACTGTTGAAAAATTGCTTTGGGAAATAATCTGGATCAGAGAAGTAAATTTTCTGTCAAGATAAACTTTAGTACGAAGCCAAGTTTAAAAAAAAAAAAAAGAGGGAAAAAAAATCCCTAGGTGGTTTATCTCATTATTATTAATGTTCTTTAATATTTACCAGACTCTCTTAGCAAGCCAGACTGCCAGTAGAGGCACTGAACTACAGAGACAGATTCATATTTACTCCCGGGAGCTCACTTTACCTCTCATCTTGCAAAGAGAGTTGATACCAGACATGTTTCAAAGGGCTGGCAGTTTTTAAAAGAATCAAAACCTTTGGAATTCAATAGCTGTGGACTCTTCTTCCAGTTTAGTTTGGGATTTTCAGGGTTTCCCTCTCCCCTCTCCACCCTTGGATTCACTCTACCTGTGAGGTTCTGGGAATGAAAAATGGGAGTGTGGGTAGGAAGAGGTAAAAGTTAGAGGGAAAGTATGTATTTAAAAGATATTCAGAAATCTGTTTTCAGTTTGAGTGCCCCAGCTATTAGGAGGATAGTTGCTCATACCTTTCTGTAACCACTAGAGTACAGAGGTGTGCTACTTCAGGGAGATGTGCTGTGTATAAGTTGCATCACCTTCATTGGATAAGCCCGTAAATCAATTTGATATATCCATGCATATTTTTTTTATCTCAGATTTTACTGAAAATACAATTTTTAGTCCTCTCTCCGGTGGCGTGCTCTGGTTTGCTATTAGTAGAAAGGTACCTCTTGAAAAAGGCCACAACAAAGTTTGTAATAAATTAACCACATCAGTCAGAGAAATCTGCTGTGCTAAAAATGGTAATGAGGTGATGAAGTAGATTTTTATACTTACCTATTACCTTTGAAATCTTGGATTTAGTCTTTGTTAGCTCAGAAATGGAACCGAATTGGACATGTTACCATAGCACCCGTGTTGAAAGACATCTTTCTGGTGGTAGTTACTGTGTCTGGTGAGGATGTGAAGAACATGAGAGCAGTGAAATGGTTTAAAATAAATAGTGCCTTAGCAGAATAGTATGTGCTGTTTGCCAAGCACAGGTGCACATAATATTATCCTTTAGCCACTGCCAATTATCTCTAATTTCTATAAGTGAGGTACATATTTGGATTTTCAGGAAGAGAAATGGAGGAAAAGGTGAAAAGCTGATGTTTATTTTAAACTGAATTTCTTCTCTTGTAATGCAAATCTGGGCACTTTGAGCTCGAACCCCTTTCACTGCAGCCTGTTACATTTGACTGTCTCACCAAACTATCACACCAGCAAATAGGAGTAAGAACAGTAATTGGTTTAAAGGCTGAATAATTGTGTCTGAATGCCAACAAGTGACGTTAATCTTTCTAACAAAAACAATTGCCCTGTTTTCACGGAAATACAGATTTCATTGCAAATATGTTCACTTTAAAGCAGACACACTGCAATAAAATTACAGTGCTCTGCAGCATTCATCTTGGATCTTCACAGCCACCCACCCAATTACAGGCTGTGTCTTGCCTGCAGAAGATTGTTGCTTGGTTTCTGTAATATTTTTGTAGCTTTGCTTTCCTCTACAGAACTTTAGAGGTAGGCTGTGCTTACCCCTTTCTTTTCATCAGGTTTCTCTGCTGTTAAAAATAAATAAATAAATAAATAAAAAAGCTGGTAAGGAATATCTTTTGCATGGCTCTAAAAGTGATATTTTGTTTTATGCCGAACATACTCTGAGTAGTTGTTTCGAATACCTTAATAGCTCTAGTTTATGTCAGTAATTATATGAAAGGTTAATCTTTAAATCACCAGCATTTCCTAAATTCCTAATCAACTTCATGCTTGGAAGGGAACCCATATAAATGCTCAATTTGTTAATATTAGACTGGGTTGAGCAGGTCAAGGAAAAGTATAACCTTGGTGCATAATGATAAATTGAACACAGCAAAAATATCTCAGCTCTGTTTGTTGTAATAGCTGTGAATATGAAAGCTGGATATGAGGAGGAATTAGTGTGGATATAATTAGCAGGAGAATCTGCTATAGCTCCAGATCACCCCTCTCTCTAAATGAGGGCTTCTGAAGGGATAGGGGGAAAAAGGGAAATATTTTGGGTACAGAAGTCTGATTTTCTAGGAAGTCTGTGGTGAGCTGTGACTAGTATAGTTAAGAAGTCCAGCCCAAAAAAATTAGTGGAAGAGGCATGATGCTGGGGTTCAATGAACAAGATGGTGGATGAGGGGGACATTGTACTCCCAGGGAACAGGGAGGTGGCAGAGGAAATGACGGGGTTGCGTGCATGTGTGTTTGGGAAAGTGTGTCCTTCTGTGCCTCACTAAATGAGAGAGTGTGTGGCTGTGAGTTTGAAAAGACAGGGAGAGAAAAAGATGCACAGAGATGCTGGGTCTTGTTCTTAAATCTCTGCTGCTGTCCTTGCCACAGTCTTAACTTGGGAGGTGAAGACACTGAAAAATCTCATTTTCCTTGTGTGCACAGTGGTCCCTTTGCTTTCTCACCGCTTCTCATCTTCCTTTTCATCCTGTCCCTTCACCCTTTCCTTTTCTCTTTCTTACTCAATGAAGCTATTTAGTGTTGTACCCTCCTTGCCAGAAGCTGTTTCATCCCTGCTTGCTCAGTTTTTAAAACTCCTTTCTCCACCCACCTTCAGTCTTGGTTTTTCATCTGTGCTAGTCCTTCAGATTTACCATCTTTAAAAAAGGCAGAAGGAGCCAGCAACAACCCGATTTTGTTGTCATTACTCCAGTCTTTTCTCTCATCTTTTGTCTCTTCTTCATTTCTTTTATTATTATTACTGTTATTATTATTATAGCTCTAGAAATAAGCTTCCTAATTAAATGCTCCTTATTTCCCATTCTGAATATCATTTGAGAAACTGGGGGGAAGGGGAGGGGTATTCAGAGTGTCCTTTTGCTACTAATGCAGAATGAGACACATCATACAAGAAACAAATTTAGTTCATCTCAAAAAGCACATGAGGAGATTTTTATCAGAACCAAATAAAAATGATCAAACAAACAGGCTTATTTTAACAGCCCCTCGATGCCTTAGCCATAAAAACATACAGAATCTATTAAAGCATACAAAAATATCCATCCTTGGGTATCATTAATGATCTTTCTCCGGAACACGTGTGCAAGGCAGTTATGAACCAGGCGTGGGATTGCATCTTCAGACTGGTAGAGAACATCTGGCTAGTGCTGTGCACAGGGAGGAACAGTTCATCCCCTTGCTCTAACCCCCTGCAGTGCTCAAACAGCGTGGTAAAGGAGGGAATTTGCAGCTTTAACACAGAATTTCTTTGTATTTTATATATTCAGGCCAGAAACAGAATGTGGTACATTAGCATTGATTCTGTGGTTTTATATAACTTTTTTTTTTTAATGTAGTACAGAAAGGAAGGATAAAAGACAGAAAGGAAAATAAATCATCCCTTATATACATTCAAAGCATACACAGCAACAGTTCCTTCATCACTGGGTGCACTGTGAGTGTGTATTGATGTTAGCAGCAAGAGGTTGCATATTAGAGATCTGTAACACTGGTAGTGTTAACCATCCTCAAAAAATGGTACTTCTTTTGCTTGCCTTTCACTCTGTCTTGTATGTTAAAAGACACTTAAATATATATATATAAAATAATGTTAATTATCTAATTATAAAAGGGGAATATATAAAATATTTTCCTTCGTTTGATATTCCCCAAGCATCTCCTAAACAAAAAAAAAAACAAACTATCACAACTAACCCCCAAAGCATCTTTTTTTTTTTTTTTTTTTCCCTTCTTCCTTTTGATTTTGGAGCCATTTCATAAGCCAAAATAAGGGCATCAAAAGAGAGGGAATGACATATCTCTGGACAGTTGGTGAACATGAAATTTAGAAGAAAGAATTAGGGAAAAATTGTCCCTGCAGTTGCTATAAATACTTTACAAATATAATAACTTTCATATATACCAATGCAAGCAGCCTGGAGCAGGATGAATAACTGGATTTACAATAGCTGGATTGAAATTAAATACATGTTCTTTTATTTCTTTTTTATCCACATATTTTTCATGTAAACTTTCAGACTGGATGTGGGCACCCTGTGAAGTACCTTCATGCCATGTAATAGCAGTGACACCCCTCTTTCCACCAGTAGATACTCAAATGGTATCCAGATCTCCAGATATCCTCTGGAGATCATTAGGAGGTTATCTTTAGAAGATATTACTCTTAGAAAAGATTTCTGTCTGAAGATTTTGAAATACATCGTTTTTGTGAAGTTTAATAAGTGCTGTGCTCTATATGAGGATCTATCCATCATCCTGCTAAGGGTGGCAAGTCGCTGGTGGTCATTGCCTCTCTTCAGGAGAAATGGCAACAGGCAATACCGAAATCAGCTCTCACTTAGGAAATCACTGCACCTTTAAAGAAAAACGTTCTGTTCAGCTTACTTGAGCTGTCAGTGCAAGATGCATGAAGCACAGAGGTGAATAAATTCCAAAGGTGGAATTGCTCACGTCTTTGCAAATGTTGCTTGAGGTTGCTAACACCAATAAACAGCAGGAATAATTCCAGAGGGGTGCAATCACTAATGTGTTTAAAATACAACCCACAGATATGCTAAAAATACATAGAAATACAACCACGGGATGATTGTTTGTTGGTATCAGTCTTGCATCAGATTTACAGGGGCAAATCCATGACCGAACTAATACATTTCCTTATAGCAACAGGGGGTCACTGTAGAAATAAAAAGTTAATTATTTATTTTTTTATATATTTTACCATGTGCAGACAATATTTTAACAATCTTGGTTGGTTTTGGAAGCTTCTTGGCAAGTAGCTGTAATCAGTCCTTCTGGCTGCAGTGCTGCATGTTGATTAGAGGAACATATAACATCGTCCAAAGTTAGAGAGCCAATTTTTCACTATTAAATTCCCTATTGATTTCAGAGAAGGGTTTGATGGGGAAAATACATATAGTTTGACCCTCAGTTAGTGTGGCATGAAGTATTTTCTTTTAAAATATGAGCAGGCACCCAAAGCAACAAGATGCTCCTCACCTGCTCTCTGTCCTTACTGTTAGGTTCAAACATGGACACTCAACCCCTCAGGTCACTTGGGATTTTCACGATGGCTCAGGCCCTTGTGGGTTAGAGGCATAGAAACAGAAATGTGCAGAGAGAAAAGTCTAGTTTTAACAGTGCTAGCTTGTTTCAAAGGTGTGGGGGAAATTTCAGTGGCTTTAATAAAAAAGCAGTTGATTTTCATGAAATTCCTTATGAAAGAAAGCCCTCTCCCAATGCATAGTCTCATTGCTTTCATAGATGACATTATACTCTTACTGCATAAAAATCTTGGTGAAGAGGCTATCATCATATTTAGTATTAACCAGGTTGAGATGTACCAAATAGAGGAAAATAAGTTCTGACTCCTTAAAAATAAAGTCAGTCAGAAAAAAAATACAAAGTTCACCCTTTATGTTTAAAATTAATGGCCAAAACCTGCTGTGCAGGACAGAAAAAGGTTTATTCTGTGCTTAATCTCTGCTTTATAGGTCTGCTGTAGCCTTTTAAGAGTAGGTGGCACTTTGATGCTATATAAAAGAAAAAAAACCTGTGTTAAATTAAAACATATGTTAGATTTCTGAAGTTTTCCTCTACTGGTGGTAACCTAAGGATAGAGAAATATGTACAAAGCATGGAACTGTTACCCAATTCATTATCCATAGCATTTTATTAGCATGTAATGCTGTACGAAGAAAATTTTGAGATGCTTTGCCTGATATTATAAAACTACCTCATCTTCATTAGTATGAGAGGAGTTGTTGAAAAGATCATTCAGTAGGTTGTTCACATACTGGAATGAAAAATCCGAGATACAAGGAAAGGAAGCCTTTATTTAAGGGCAGTCAAATAAAACAGCTGTGTGATTCTACATTATTAAATCACTGCTCGTATCCATCCATTCCATTTCTCAGTCATTAGTAAGGAGGGTTCGTGTACTTTCAGCCTCTGCAGAGATTTCAGAGTTGTTTTGTTACTGAAGGCTGGTGAAGTGAGGGGCACAAGATAGGCTTTACTAACAGTTTAGTCTGGGACCCAGAAGTATTCTCTATTAACTCCCTATCTTACTCTGACAGTGTTACAGCCGAGGTTTTACTCTTGAAAGACACACAGGTTTCACCACTGAGAACCAAACAGCTTTTGCTCTTCACCATAGCACCACAGTGCACAAAGCAAGAGTTTCTTTGCTCTTAACTAAGCTCAAAACAAGCATAAAAGTGGGAAATGCTGGTAAAAGACCTTAAATTTAGCTTGTTTTTGTTATTTTTTGTTTTACAGAAAATGGTGACGAGCACTTTTTTTTTTTGGCAGTGTTTCAGTCATTGGGGTTCTGCTGTTGTATTTTTCTTTTTAGTGAGGCTTTGAAATATGATCAGTTTTGATACAAAATACTTTTAGGGGTTACGATGCAGTTTTTATGGGTCTTACAGCAAATAACAAGGGAGCTGTGCTTAAAAATCCTCAGAAATCCTGTCCCAGGGACACAGACAAAACTTTAGCCTTTCTGAGGTGCACTGACTCCTTGTTGTACTGCCATCCAGTCACAGGTAGCACATTAATAAAAATATAATTCCAGTGTCATGCTTCATATCCTCAGTAACATGATGGAAGTGAATGTGTACTAATTACAATGTGAAGCCATCTGGTTCATTTTTAAAATTGCTATTTTACGTGGCTTCTTTGCTCCTAGACTTTCATTTCAACACTCAGTATGAAGAGAAGAAGAGGTTAAACTGTTGCATTTTGTGTACAGGGAACAATTCATGTAATATACACCAGTCTGTAAAAACTGTAAATGCTATTTTTTTTTTTTTTATTTTAAACAGTTTTCTTAGTTTACAAAAGATCAATAATTGGTACCTTTTTACACTCTCAGATTCCTGAATATTGACAGATCTTCAAAGGGAGTATTAGCATATGAAATCTTAAGATTGACTGTCCTGAAGATTTTTAAGACACGATAAAGCTAAAATATCAAGTCTTTTAGACAGCCCCTCTTAACAATTTCGATGGAGGAGCGTGTCAGAAATCACCAGCAAAGCACAGCAAACCCCCCCCACCCCGTGCCACTGTCTGCCTGCACGCTGTTATTTGGTTAAATCCCCAAGGAAAATCACACCTCACATTCCCTCGCTGGCTGCTGGTGACAGGAACATGATCCGTACTCATTAATGATCACCAGGGCTCCCTCAATGTGGTTGGGTTTGTAATCAACGTAATACTCCTGGGCTGACATGGCAGCCATTTGATGCATGGTCTGTTTTTGCTTCTGCTTTCTGCGCTGTGTTATAAAGCACTGTCTTAGTTGCCTTAAGCCGGCTGGAAAACACTTCCAGGAGACGTACAACACTAAAACCACAATGAGGAAGGAAAAAATCAGTGCCATGGTCCCTGTCACCACTTTATGGATCTGAACGGCATTCTCCGAGTTCTCACCGGGTATGGTCACGGTGATGGTGTATGTTGTTGGGTCCCCTTCGCTGTCCTGCACGTCGTATGTGGCGGTGGCAGAACCGTAGCTGAAGGTTTGCTCACTGTTGTTAGTTACTGGGGTGAGGGTGTTAACGCTGGTTGGATCTGCCGCATCTTCACACAAGTGAAAAGCGTACACCGCATCCAAAACATCCTCGCCCTGTGCGTACTCAGGAGTGGCACAGAGCAGATTGCTGTCGGAGCGACCCTTGAAGTTGCTCAGCCAGGAGGCCAGGGCGCAAACGTTGCGGCTGCAATCCCAAGCGTTGGCAGAAAGGCTGATGCTTGTGAGGGACTTCCAGGAGTCGAGGACTCGGGAGTCGATGTAGGTCAGTCGGTTGGAGTCCAACTGCAGGGATTTGAGGTGAGGTACACTTTCGAAAACATGAGGTTCGATGTATTCGATTTCGTTGCCGGAGAGATCCATTTTTTCAAGTTGCCATATCCAGTCCAAAGTGTTTACTACGATGGTAACTTTATTCCGTCGCAAGCAGAGGGAGTGCAGGGAGATGAGCCTGGGAAAATGGGCTAAATTCACCTTCACCAAGTCATTGTGCTCAAGGTGGAGCTCAGTGAGTTTGAACAAGCCTGCAAAAGAGTTTCGAGCCAGGCTCTTTAACTGATTGTATCCTATGTCTAGAAACTTCAGGCTGCGACAGTCCTGAAAAATTCTCACTGGCACGAACTTGATGGCGTTGGACCGCATGTGCAAAGTTGTCAGTTTTCTCAGTCCGTGGAACAAGTCAGGCTCCAAAGCCTGGAGGTTGTTGTATGATAAATCCACACTGCGCAAGTTTGGCATGGGTCGGAAAGTGGTGTTGGCCAGTTGGGTTATTTTGTTGGAACTCAGGGTGAGCTCTTTAACTCGCCGCAATTTTTGAAAGGCATTCCCCTCCACTGAGCAAATGTGATTGTGATCCAGATAGAGCCACGTGAGCTGCATTAACCCTGTGAACTGTCCATCATGCAGCTCTGAAAGGCTGTTGTACCGCAGAGACAAGCCCATCATGCCCGACAGGTTGCGAGGCATCTCTGTAAGATTCAGTGATTCACAGTACAAAAGCCTGCCCTCACACCGACAGAGCTGTGGACACCCACTATTCACGGCTGGAAGCATTTTAGAAAAGATACCCAGCGTACACAATATCAACCCCGGGGGCTTCCTCAGCAGCCAGTTTAAACAGAGACCAATAAGAAGGAAATCCATTAGCAAGAATATTTCCAAATATGCTTGAGAATGTCCATTGAATCTTTTCAAATTCTACATCATATTTTATTTAAGGGAAGAAAAAAAACAAAAAACCAAAAAACAACACCAAGCCAAAAACCCCAAGCAAAACAGCAAACGGAACAATCACAGAGGCAAATATTTCACTTTACAGCATGCAGGAGCTGTGCAGCATTAAAGTTCACAGACATTCAAAGGTAAAATGATAGTGATTTTGTTCATGTTAAATGCTGCAGCAAAGAAAAAAAAAAAATCTTTCTTCAGGAAAGAATTTAATTAAAAAGTGTCTTACCCACCCTTTTCCAGAGAGTGACAACCTCCATTCAGTTGCTTCCTTTGTGTTTGGACTAATTATATGCAGAGCTAAAAAAGACCCCTCTGTGCTACAAATTCAGTCCCTTTCAATGTTGTGCAAGGCTGGCAAGCTCACAATGTCTCACTTCGCTTCTGCTCAAAGAGCGAAAGGCTTGTCCAGCTAGCTTTTTTAGCTGACTCCTAGGACCTGCAAGTTTCAGAACTATGTACATGAGCTTGATCTTCTCTCCTTCTCCCTCTGTCCTTTTCTCTGCAGTTAACACTGTGGCGTGAAAAAAACTCCAAACTCTTTACTAACGACTCCACAGGATTTGTCAATCTGTTTAATGTCCATCATTGGCAAACGCCCATTGACCGGCACAACCTTTACTCCAGAGAGAGATTATCATTCATTCACTGACCGGCTAAGGGTAGCTTTATTTCCCATTCTTTGTTCGCTTTGCTTGTTAGGTGATGCTTAGAGCAGAGAGAGACAGCAAGAATCCCTTCCCTTCGGCTGAGCAGTGTGTTGCTAGAGCATGCAGAGGCACCCAGTGTTCACTGAGTGTCGTAAGCTGCTCATGATTGTACGCCTGCACTGTGCATCTCAGACATGGGCAGATTGAAAAGGGGTGGGCAGAAAACCAACATTGGAGCGAACCAGGGAAAGGAATAGATGCTCTTTGATGAAATGGAAAATACTTTTAAGCCTATCTCGCCATTTCTCAAACGGGCACGCACGCACAGCCACACAAATCATCAAGAGCGAGGCAGTGCTAAGTAGGAAGCTTGAGAATTAGGATTCTTCTTTAGTTGTTTGTTGGGTTTTTTTTTTTCTTTTATTTAAACTCTGAATTTATAAACTATTAGCCGGGAGAGGGAGATACTTGATTTCTCGGTTTGAGAAGGAATATGTAAACCAGTATCTTTGGATTGCTTTTTCACTCCAATTCTGCTGCTGAGATTTGCCTTTTGGAGTCTTGGGGTGGGGGAGTGTGTGTGTGTTGGGGCGATGGGGGGGGGATGTGGTTTTATTCTGACATTGTCTAAATAGAGCATGATTTGAAATTCTGTGCATTCTTTCTCATAGAAATGCAGCCAGAGCTTTGCAAATAGGAATGTCTGGTTTCATATAAGCTTTAATTACATTTGGTCTTTTTCCATCCTGCATATTTCGTGTGTGTTCAGCACATGCCTTTCCTAAAGGCTTTTTTTTTTTTTTTTTTTTTTTTGCAGTGTACACTATGGCACACAAAACTGTAATTCTTGCAGCATAAAGATTACTGTGCTTTTGGAATAAGATCAATGTATAGGTTACTCTGACCATGTCAGCAGCATGCAAAGAAGGGGGTTAAAACCCGATTAGTTAATAAGTTCTGCAGATTGTGCTGGGTTTTGTTCCGTGTACCAAAAAAAAAAAAAAAAAATCCTTGCCTGATAATTTGCAGTCCTCATTATCTATGGGAAATGCATCGACAATGAGCTCCCTCTGTAATTTTTACTGACTGAAAAATATACGATACTTCTGTGAGGAAAACGCTGTCCATCTTTTCCTATTATGAAATAGAGTCTAAAGCCTGTGTGCTGGTGAATGCGATCAGAGCTGACAGCTCACGATTCTGCATGAATTCGCTATGAAGTTTCACATGGAAATACAAGTATTGCAGAAGATCGTGCAAATTTTAAGTCAACATCGGCTGTGAAATGCCGGAGGCAGGGCGGAACCGTTACATTTGTTTTCTTTTTCACAATAATTTCATTTTCAAGCATCTTCTTTTTGAAGTATCTGTTGAAGAGCTGCGAAATCCTGGAGCTGTTCGTTGTGTTTGAGTGGGGCTGCTGCTGTGAGCGTGTGCTGGTAGAGATCAAGGAATGCAGTCATTTGATGCAGTAAAAGTTGTTTTACAGAAGTCCTGGAAAACTTACATTCTCGTGCATAAAAATGTGGGAAGGAGATTCATTACTAATGTATTTGCCAAAAAAAAAAAAAAAAAGTCTTAAATAAATTACAGATATAAAACACTGCCTGCGGTTTCAGAACCTGGGGATCAGTGTGCTTTTATGCTCCCAATTCAATTTAGTCACATTTTTCTACTCTTCACAGCCCTCGCAGTTCAGTGGTCTCAAAGCAAAAATGCGATGCTGTAATAGTATATGAACCTCTTATATGTTTTAGCATTTGAGTAGGAAAGCTGAATGTGGTTTTCCTCTCCCCAGCTCGTGCTGTTTTATTCAAACAGGCTGTTTATACAAGTGTCCACTGGTTGCTGTACACCTTAATTCTGTTTCTCAGGAGACAAAAGCAGGAGGGGAAGCAATGACAGAACCAAGAGAAAGAGCATTGAAGCAGGAGAAGAGTCTAAAAAAAACTTATCCAAGAATATATTCCAGATTGCATTTCTGAATATTTTTGATGTAATTAGGAGAAGGGAAAAGAAAAAAAAAAAGACTTTAACTTTACAGATAAAGAAAAAAGATTCAGAGTGATAAGGTTGTATCCCTTAAAAGACAGCCACCCTAAGAGTCTGCATGGGGTAGGACTTAATGCCTTCTCCTGTATAACAATTTGGAGAGATATCTGCAACAGTAGCCCTCAAAATTTCAACTACATCTTCAAGGAAAGCTGACGTTTTATGCAAATCAGACAATGATAATGATCACTTAGTTACCAGCTAAATGCTATGTATAAAGTGAAGAATTCCTGTAGTAGAGATGAAATTCCTTGATACATCACTGCTGTAAAGAGATGAATTTTTAATTTTTTTTTTTCACTCCTTCTTGCTATCTCCTGGGATACAGCCTGAAGCCCAACCATGCCTATTCCCACACTGACCTGAAATCTATTATAATTTGGTTTCCAGAGGTAGAAATTAGAGCCCACAGTACCAAACCTGTACAACATCAGCTAGAAGACTGACAGCTAAAATTAGGGACCAGAATTAATGGCCCTAAGCACACTATCTCGCAGCTTTGTCAGAGGTATATTGCATAAGAGACTCTGTTCTTATTTGTCTAAAATTTGTTTGTGAAAAAGAATCCAGGTAGCCTTAAAAAGAGAGACCTCAACGTATGTTTGGTGCTGTGATGTTGAGGCAGAGTAATGATCTGAAAAGACAAACTTCATTTAATATATGTCTTAGCCCTGAAATATCTTTTGCAGATTTGATTTTCTTCTATGGTTTTGAAATGTACTTTTTTGGCAAATTAGGAATCCACTTTGAACATGATTGTAATGCAAAAGGCTTAATTTCCACTGTCTGAGCTGTTATCACAGCCAAACTGTTAAGTTTACACATTTTCTGAAGTTTCAAAGCCTCTGGCAAATCTCTATAAATTAGCAGATTTAAATTAGCTTTATTAAATGTGCTATTATAAAACATTTCACAAAGCGTAAACTAAGTTTATATGTGTTTAAGGGAGATTGATTAAATCAATGCAAAGTAGGTTACAGAAGAAAAACATGAGTAAAGTTTTAGAAAGTTTAGCTGGGAAGCTATTTCTTGGAGTCACGACAAGGGTAATTCATTGGCAACACCCTGCAGTGAAGGTTAAAATTGTTCAGGTTAAAAAAGGAAAATATTTTCAATGTATGTAGTCTACATGTTTTTAATATTGTGTTCAGATTATGGTCATATATCATTTAACCAGCCCCAGAACCATTTCATACTTACTAATTTCTTGCATTGCATGGCATTATTCTTGTACCTCAATATTTAACCTGCCTGAGTTTGCAACCCAGGGGTTGGGACAGAGTGAATAAGACAGAATTTGGCCACTAATGTCTAACTGTGCATATATACGTGTTTTATTATATTAACCAACAAAATAGGAAAAGACAGAATAGTATATTAAATACTGAGAATATTTCTTTCTTCTAGTATTTTCTGAGTGGTTTCTATCAGCATAATGAAAAGTGGGACTTTTAGTGGTGATTTTAATTTCCTTTCATGAATGGAAAGACTCAAACCTTGATCTTACATGGTAGTCTTTAATTTTCAAGTGCACTGAACCATGGCATTTTGTATAAAGGAAACATTTAAAAACAGAAAAGAGAAGAAAAAGACATGACTTCAAGTAAAGCAAATTAAATCTGTTTTTTCTCTAGTATCTTGGTCATCCCTGGCTTTTACCTGACTGTCCCTTTTATATAGAACTCAGGGTTTCAGCTGGTGAGAAGTCTATCGCCTATATAACGTCTCTTTTAGTAAATATAAAAATGCTCTGTTTTACCCAAGTTTTTGATGAAAATACTTCTGGTGGTTCAAGATGTCAAATTAATGATGACTACCATTAAATTATTGCAGTGCAGAACAGGAACATTGGATTTGTTACTACCTTTAAATAATATATATTCTTATGTAAATAATCTTATTGTTTCTGACAATGTGATAAACACTTTTCTCTCTCATTAAAATCACTCCATTCTCATCATCGGCCACATTCAATAGTAGGTAGTTATGTACAACTGTATAAAGACCTAAGTGCAGAACTGTCAATGCAGTGTGGAAATGACAATTTTTAGGAAAATATAACAGTGGTAAGACGAAGTGTCTCTCTCCTCCATTCATTACTGATAGACTACTTGAATAAGCTAAAGAGTTTGAGTCTCTTAAGTAGCTGTGAAATTGCCTATGGATTTCTGGATGTGCTGTCAAAGCTTTAGACAGTGTTATTGGTTGTGAGTGTCCAGATATAATGGAAAAATGACAACAAGTAAAAATTATCCTTTTGTGATGGATCAACACATTGCTGAAGATCATGTAGCATCCTGGTTAAGCAAAGACTAGTGTGCTACAGTCAAGTTACTGGGTTGTTGGAACTCCTGGTTTATAGGGAAAGTGGAAGTTTAAACCTTGGTTTTCCATTGACTCTTGCTAATTTATATCTCTAAGAATGTCTTGGGAAGTCTTGGAGGAAGCATTTGTAGAGTGCAATGATTAGCAATTGTAAGGGTTTTAGTTAGTCATATTTAATTGGAAATCAATTGGTTCCACCATCAGAAATGCTAAACTAGACACACCAAAAAGGTTCATCTCAGGACCTTCCCAAACATTTCTGGAGGTGCCAGAGAATGAACTGTAATTGATTTCCAATTCGATTAAAAGCAAAGGGGACAGCTTATCCATACACTTGATTACATCTACTTTGCCCTCTTCTACTCGATAGCTGAGTAGATAGCTGATAGCTCATTTGTTAGGATTATTTTTGAATAAATTATAAGGCTAAATGCTATTTTATTTGTGTTTTAAGACTCCTTTTTACTGAAAGAATTCTGTTCCTATATGGATGTAGGTAATCCAAGTTGGCTACTGATGCCATTGCATCTCGTGTTGGTTGGTTGGTTGGATTATCTTTGTATATTTACTCAAATTCATCAAGCCTATGAGAGGTTGGATGGTGGTGCAACCACAAATACACCAGAAAGTGGCAGAATTGCAGGGTTGGTTAGGACCATGAAAAATCTGCCCTGCAGCCAAATCAGTTATGACCGTAAACCCATCATGTGTCCATGACTTACTACCATTTTGTGTCCTTCTCCAGAATAACTTGTGTTGCTCAGAAAGTTGGAAGTCTTGCCTGAGAATGCAGGGATAGCCATGCCAACAAACTCCTGCTGTAGAAAAGTCATCTGTGTTACGCTGGGATAGCCTTCTCAATGCAAAACAGTTGGCTTTTTTTTTATTCCTGACATAACGTTAGTGTCAGTAAACACTTTTCAGGCTTTCAAGGTGCAGGAAGTAGTGAGAACTGAGAGGAATTTATGAAATCAATTATTAAAAGCTAGGATAAACAAGAAGCTGTTTCTGGCAGTCTCCTGGAAAGACTTTTTACAAATGGATGAACTGCTCTTGGAAAATTTTCCCAGAGCAGAAAATCTGTTCTACTCAGTATTAGACAATCAGTTCTTCTTAATCCGTTTCTTTTGCTCCTTTCCAAATGTATTTTAAAGCACAATGAGAAAAGATAAGAAACCTTATACTGGCCTTTGTAGATACATATAGAAATACATGTTGGTGGTAAAGTTGGTGCTAAACTAATATTTTGAAATCGAATAAAGATGTTTATTGATTTCTCTTCCATCACAAAGGGTATCCTTTGAATTGACTCCAAAGGGAATTTTACAAGGAAACTCTGCTTTTTGGATAATATTACCTGGATATAATATAATTCCCAACACAAGAAAGACATGGACCAGTTAGAAAGAGTCCAGAAGAGAGCCACGAAGATGATCCGAGGGCTGGAGCACCTCTGCTATAAGGACAGGCTGAGAGAGTTGGGGCTGCTCAGCCTGGAGAAGAGAAGGCTCTGGGGAGACCTTATAGCAGCCTTCCAGTACCTGAAGGGGGCCTACAAGAAAGCTGGGGAGGGACTTTTCATAAGGGCAGTTAATGAAAAAACAAGGGGAAATGGCTTTAAACTGAAAGAAGGTAGGTTTAGGTTAGATATTAGGAAGAAGTTCTTCACTGTGAGGGTGGTCAGACACTGGAACAGGTTGCCCAAGGAAGTTGTGGATGCTCCTCCCTGGAAGTGTTCAGGGCCAGGTTGGATGAGGCTTTGAGCAACCTGTTCTAGTGGAAGGTGTCCCTGCTGATGGCAGGGGGGTTGGAACTAGATTATCTTTAAGGTCCCTTCCAACCCAAACCATTCTATGATTCTATGATAATTTGAAATGTTCTTAGATCTGACTCCTGGATTTGCTGAAAACCTGAACAATATAAGCTAGATGATGTAGTCATGGAAATTGATGTTGGACGGTGGCAGAGCACCTATAGCAAACAGGCAATAGTGTCTTTGGTAGGCTGTATTATTCTCAGTTGTGTGTGCTTCTTGGTATTTTTTGGCAGATGGAGAAGGCAGGATTTTTATGTTTCCATCCTTCTGCTCTTGATGATATCCATAATCTGAAGGGAAAATGCAGGATAAAATTTGTTGCAATCCTGGTTGCTTGTGTATTGAATCTTATTGGGAGATTAGAGGGAATCTGAATCATTAGCTCATACATAGAAGTAATAATGGAGAAACCAGATTGAAGACTCACATTTCAGATAGAAATAATTGTGATTTTTGCAAACTTAAAGAAGATGGTTTGTTGACTACCTGAAATATTTATGGCTTCATTACGTATTATTTGCAACTGATGTAATGTCTAAGAGCAGTAATTGCAGCTCAGGAGTCTCAGAAGGACATCTTTAAATACATAACAAAAGATAGTCATGCCTTCTAAAAAACCATAATAACTTGACCTTTTTTCTTTTTTTTCCTTTTTTTTTTAAATAACATAAAAATACTGAGGCAATACTGAACAGTTTCATATGGTGGGGGTGGTTTGTGTGTGGTACACGTATAATCTTAGAAACCCAGCTTTGCTCAACAGCTAATTTAATTTTGTGAGATCCAATGGCAGTCTTTGAAATGTGCCTTCCTGACTCTTGTTTGGTTTTATTTCGATGTATTTATGTATCTGTGCTTTTTATGTCTTATAAGGAAGAAACGTACAATGTAATAAAAACTGTTTTGCTCCTTTACTCTCGATAAATGTGTAGAAATGTAAATTAAATTCTAAGAACATATACAAAGATCCTTAATTTAACTGCAAAGCTATGGAAAGCATATGCGAACCACATTCTCAACATACATACAGTAATATGAATGTAAATCACACTCCTATTATTTATACTTTTAAAGGTGAAACAGCAGATTTGGGGGGAAAATGGTAAGGAAGCTGTAGGGTTTTCTTCAGTTATGTTTCAGAATCATATTTCCTCTCCTACTGCTGTAATTTTGAATCTTAAATATTCACATAAAATGAAGAGCTTATTGTTTCTTAAGACTCCATTTGTATTTTAAATGAGTGGAAAGATGTGTAATCAACTTGAAAAGACAGGAAAAGATCAACCTGTTTTTCAAGATATAGGACACTTTACTATGTGTTTTGAATTCCAGAGACCATTTTTAACGAACGCTTGGCTTACTTCTGCTCTTTTTTTGTAGTGCAAATTAATTATAATTTGACAAGTGTGTGCTTGATTTTCTTCTTCAGATTTGGTGTATAGCCAAGCTTTATTAGTTAAAGCCTCTAAATCAAAATCAAAGGTCAGTATCTGTGAAATGCCTGTGGCTCAAGATATATTGTAGTTCTTTCCTCATTATTCAGAGATTTTTGTCTGCGAAAAGGTGTTTATGTATTTAAGTGGATGTTGTGTGTTGCATGCACGGCTGTGGAAGAATAACCATTTTTCATTATTATGTCGTTAATGTTCCTAAGAGCAATCCTAAAGGTGTGGGAAATCTTTGGTGTGAAACTCCTGAACTATGCACCTCTTTGGTGTGGTCTATAAATGCTGGCTGAAGGTTCATGTACCCAGTGATTCCACTTCTCTCCCCAGCCCTCTGGATGATGGGCAGAGAAGCTGCTCCCAAATCTTCCTCTGCATCATCCTTCAGCCCCCAGAATCTGTTCTGGCATCACCACGTACGTTGCTAAACAGGGGCCCATGTGGGGGATCGGCAGGTAGGGGACACAAGGTGATTAAGCAAGCTATAGCAGTGATTGCCAAATCACAGAATCACAGAATGTCAGGGATTGGAAGAGACCTTGAAAGATCAAATATGCCATCGGAGATCAGAAAAGGAGTGAGAATGGCAAAGGGTCATCGTTTCTGTACTTAAAAAACTGGAACTAGCAGTGTCTGAGCAGAGAGTCATTAAAGATACCTAGCTTTTATATATATATATATATAAAATAATTCTGGAAGCAGTGCTATGTGTCCTGATCCTCATTTTGCTTCTTCTGATTATATATCATTTTTTTGTGTGTGTGTGTTCTATGTCCTTGTTGTTCCTACATCTAGGGCTTTTTTTTTCTCTTTACAGCTCTTAATTTCAAGGATTATCTCTTGCTATATCCCTGCATAATGCCCAGCATGGACTATCTTTTGCCATGTCCTAATGAATATGGTAATAATCAACACAGCTTGGGTGCTCAAAGCAATAATTGCTGGACAAGAATTAGTGAATTAACATGCTTCCAGATATATAATCTATAAAACTGAAGTTTGGTCATGTTGTCTTTCTCAAGCCTATTTTGCAGAAGTCACTTCTAGCTGTTTTCATGCCCATGAGAACCATGAAGGCAATAACCATTATAAGACATTGAAAATGTCATGGGAAGAAGCTTCCCTGGTGCTAGAGGGATGAAGTTGGGAGGTGTTTGCTTCTTTAGCTTCATATTGACAGCAGTTATCACAAAAAAACCCAAAAAACAAAACTAAAAAATGACCCCCCCAAAAAAACCCAACCAAACAAAAACCCACAAAAAATCACCGCCTTTGATAGATATTGTTTTTTCTTGGTCCCCAGTCTGCTGGATCGTGGAACCTGTTGGATGCATTTGCAGCACGGCAAAGTTACGCTGACCTTGGGATATTTCCCTGAAACACATTCAGCTCTGAGTCTTTTGAGATGTGTTCTCTGACTTTCTGGATTTGCTGGCACCGTTGTATCCATTAAATACTGATTAGACTTCAGAAATCCAAGAGACCAAATAATGCTATCATCCGTTCCCTGCTTATCTTAATAATATTGCCAGTAATATTCCAATATATCAACTCTAGGATAGTCTATACGTAACCTGATGCATGAGAAATAGGAACAATACATTTTTTGTTTCAGAAGCAGAACAAAACCGGTTTATTTATTGAGTGGATTTTGCTATATTGCCTAGAAATGAGGGTAAGAAGTGAATTAGCTACTTTCAAGTACTGTTAGAGAAATACATCATTTTTCATAATGTTTGATGAATTGCTTACAGTACTTGTTTTACTTAAAACTGCAATTAAAGATTGCCCTCTAGTCAAAAGAAAAATGTGATAAAAATGTGACTTGAAACAGGGCAGAAAATTTTCTAAAGCCCTTTGGGATTAATTCCAGTAATTATTCAATCTGACGTTTTCCAGAGAAATAACTCTTTATGTATGAACTCCATTAATCATAATAACATAGTTCACATGTCAGATATTTCTGTCCAGTCACTTCATACTTTACATTTAGTGAGAAACTAATAAGCATCTTCACTAAATATGAGAAAAAAATAAACTTTAAAAAAATCCAAATGCATGTGTATAGATTTTCACTAGTTTTTGGTCTTGTGAAGTGGGATATGTTGTGCTTATGTCTACAAATACACTGAATTTCCAGGCTGTAGCTGTCATCACCGTCATGTCTCCTGCTAATTTTGTGTAATTTCATTCATAGCACTTTAAGAATTTTCTTGCTTTCTCTTCTCCTCTGAACTGCCCTGTAGAGGGCTGGTTTGTCTTTCTGTCCAGTTGCAAAGACTTATTTTGTTAATATGCTTATGTAAATAATTGGTCTTCTGCAAGATCTGTATGTAGGAAATAAAAATTCTACTTTAGATCATCTATAAACCTAAGAGTGAATACTTTTTTTCTTGCATATGAACTTGATGCACATTATTGGAACTCCACAGTGAATATTGAGTAACTGTCTTTGATAATAGGTGATTCTAAGAAGATTTTTCTTATTTGTCTGTGTTTCATCAACTGAAGATATTCTGTTAATATTATTTTTTGTTAAAAAGTGGTGGTTTAAAAATGCAGCAGTGGTTGGATGCTCATATTTTAAGAACTTACTGTTCTCTCCTTTTCAGATTCTGGCATTGTTTTATGCTTTTGAAGCTAAAAAGTGGAAATTATCTGTGTTCTGATGAGAAGTGATAAATATAATCTTTTGCTGAATGTGGATAAAAGATGTAGGCACATGCGATTGTTTTAACACCTTGTGTGTCTTCCGACTTCTCAAATGCTCAGAGTGGAGAATAATTCCTTGTCTTTAGAGATTTCCTTTGCAATTTTTTTTTTCTTTTAATTTTTATTATTTATTTATTTATGAACAATACACAATGTACCTCACCTACTGTTATTGTGACTAATGCTTTCAGTTCAGGATTTTTGCATGTCAGTTGTCATTCTTTGCACACTCCAGTAGATGGCAACTCCAGTCTTCCTGACATTATATTCCATTCACACTAAAAATATTTTGTGACTCCCCTCCACTTCCCGCATCTTTTCTATATAAATGGCTACGAGTTTCACAGAAACGTGATTTAATTTTACTTTCATTGAAATCACCACGTAGTATCTGATTTGAACTTAAACAGTAAAAAAAAAAAAAAAAAAAAAAAAAAAAAGGCCTGTAAGCTTTGTAAGCTTCAGTCCTCCTGGATCATAAAGCACGTACTAATTTCCCCATAACTTTTAAAAATATTTTAGAAGTTTTAATGAAAAGGGTTAGTACTCAAACCTTTTTTTTTTTTTTTTTTTTAATGTGAAATAAATTAATGGGTTGACTGCAAATGCAGTGTACCGGCTTTAATTTTGATGGTTAGACTGTAAAGCATATAGTCCATACCTCCTCATCATTAATGTTAAAGTATTTATTGTTGCTATGCATAGTGAATACTTGATCAGACTTTTCAAAAGTTGATATTTCTTTGTGAATTTGGTAATGATGAACCTCGATGTGGCTTGTATTGGATAAAGGCAAAAGTATGACCAGGGATGTCCTACGTTGCTTTAGCGATGAGAATATTGTCAGATTTCCCCTCCTGCTCAAAGCACTGCTATATTCAGCCTGTCTTCCTTCTGCTTTTATTCCATCCCATCATATTACCAAAACATCAATGCAGAGGAGTCTCTTTCTCTGTTTTCTTCCGCTGGCTTTCAGAACTTAAATACTTGCCTGTAGAATTAGAAGCCATAAAACAAAGCATCACTCTGTGAATGAATGTCAGACATCAACAACAGGCACCAAAGGTTGTGATTGCTCTGCCTGGGATAGAGACTAATGACCATAACAGTCACACAAAGAACCCTTTCTCCATCTCTCTGTATCAAGACTGTAGTTTAATTTTCAGAACTCTTCCACTGTGTCTAGCAAGGTTTTATTTTGTGGCTGATGGTTAAAAAAGGGGTAGAAGGAGGGGTAGTTAATCTTTATATATTTTTTAAAATAAATACAGATCTAACATCAGAAGAATACATGCTATTTATCAGGTTTTATAGTTTTTCTTCACCTACTTCATCCACAGACAATTTTCAGTAACTGCATGAGAAACTTTCAAACTGCCACAGTCTGTACCATCGGTGATGCCATTTGATACTGGTCACAGACAGATAAAAACATTTATTGTTTAAAATAAACTGCAAAAAGTTCTAAAGGAGAGCAATGTTTAAGACCAGGTTTAGATGTTCACATTTTTATTGGTTTAGTAAAAACCTTAGTTTTCAACCCAGACTTGATTAGTCTGTGGACATTTTTACTTCAGAGAAACAGTATTAAAATAAATTATGCTCGTACAGGACAAGCAGAATATTGGTCCATTTAAGCCTGACTGATTTTTATGCAACAAATTACTGAGCAAGGTAATTAAGTCTCTTTTGGATGCCTGTTTCATCTCTGGAAAGAATCCCAAGAACCTCAGAAAACTGACTTTTGGGTTATATACAGGTCCTGGGTCTATTGCAGCTAAGTGGCTTGTTTCTCATTATTGCATTTAGTGCTACAGAAACTACTCCACCAGAGTCTTTATTAAAACTTACTTAAGGCTAGCATTTTCCCTTGGGTCAATAATGACTTTAGAGGAATGGATGTAGAAGCTAGATTTGTTCTAGCTACTGGAATGAATTATGTCTCACTGGGGCCCCCAGGCTAGTATTTCAAATTTGCCACTAGGCAGTTCATCAAAAATTCTATTCCAGTATTGAAAAGACCTTCTGCCCCTATTAGTAAATGCAGAGCATACATTTGAACATCTTCCCCCACACCCAAAATACACAGCTATATATTTTCTCCATTAAGAACCCATTGAATTGCCATATATGTGAGTGAAGAATGCAATTTAGAATTGTTTCCTGAAGATCTCATGCATCAGGGAGATGGCTGACAGTTACTTCCGATTAAAATATGGAGCAAAAATAAAGCATCAAGTGAATTTCTGTGGTGCTCCTACTGGTAAAAACCATTAAAATCCTACAGCTAATTTTCCTTGTGTGAGCATTATATTTGTGAGAGGGGTAGCATGGAAATACCGTTTTCTCCTGCAAGTCCCTGCTCATAATTAATCCAGTCAAGATCAGCATGGCTTTTCCTGCTACCATGTCATAGAATCATAGAATTAGAGAATCATGGAATGGTTTATCTTCAGAATACCTGTGTAAAGTATTCCTGCTAATAAAGAGGTAGAGAAGGTAGACAGAGACTAAACTAACATAGAATCACAGAATGGTTTGGGCTGGAAAGGACTTTAAAGGTCATCTCGTCCAACCCTCCTGCAATGAGCAGGGACATCTCAAACTAGATCAGGTTGCTCAGAGCCCCATCCAACCTGACCTTGAATGTTTCCAGGGATGGGGCATCTACCACCTCTCTGGGCAACCTGTGCCAATGTTTCACCACCCTCGTTATAAAAAACTTCTTCCTTAAAATTTCTATCCTACTCATATGAGCATATATTTCTGAAACACGCGGTTCCTCAATAAGTAAAAGAACTGGGTTTGGGTTGTTTTTTTTGGGTTTTTTTGGTTTTTTTCTAGTTTGCAAAATCTGCTCATGTTGATGATAAGATAAAGTATTGACTTAGAAAAGACTTTGGATTTATGATCTCTAAAAACAAATTGCTAGCTTTCTCATTACTGGTATGGTTTTAAAAAATGATTGTGTGAAGTTTACAAAA
Source organism: Antrostomus carolinensis (assembly GCF_000700745.2). Classification (NCBI taxonomy): domain Eukaryota; kingdom Metazoa; phylum Chordata; class Aves; order Caprimulgiformes; family Caprimulgidae; genus Antrostomus; species Antrostomus carolinensis. The sequence continues at coordinate 5,704 of NW_010334871.1, read as the reverse complement.
TATAATAGTATAGAAGTTTTGTACTCTTTTAGTGTTTTTACAGACTGAAGTATCTGTTGAAATGCAGAGGTGTTTGATATAAAAGAGATTGCTAATGGATAATAGGCAGATAGTTGTTTGGCTTTTATTTGTGCTTGTCAAGGACAAAGTCTTCCAGTGCATTACTTGGATAGCTCACAAGCACATTCACATTCTCATCTTATTTTTTCTTGCTGACTGGATTTTCCCCAAGTGCTATGTTCAGAGATTTCAAATGCAACATTACCTAAGAGGTGCCATTCAAATCTGAATCAAACGGTGAATGTTGCGATGGATATTGCACTTTAACTGCTATGTCTGTAGCCCCGTATTAAGTATAAATAATTATATTTATACATATAGCGAATTTTTCCCTATAACCATTCCCACAGTTTATTTCTAGCCTAAAACCTGCAAGAATTGAACAAAATTCTTCTCCTTTTGCTTATATACCATCCACCACATGCCTTACTTTTCATTCCAAAGTAGATTTTCCAGATGTTTCTCTACAAAACAAAATAGACTGGTTTAGCAACTACAGCAGACTGTAAAAATATATTTACTTTCTTTCAGTGTGTTTATTCTGTATTGGAATTCTAGAAAATGACATTTGAGACAACACCAGAGCAAGGCTAATTTCATTAAATTCTGTTTATAGGTAATTTTTTCTTGACAGTTTGTAAGGCTGAAACAACACTTCACATAGTGGTAAGAAAAAAAATCTTCATATGAAATTTGCAATCCAGTCAGCTTAATCAAAGTATCAAGAAATATCAAAAGTATATATAGACGCAGTATGTATAGAATCATGCGATCATTTAGGTTGGAAAAGACTTTTAATATCATTGAGTCCAACCATAAACCTAACACTGCCAAGTCCACTGATAAACCATGTCCCTGTGATCCATTTCTCTTATGTTGCATTTAATCCCTAGGGAAAAAAAAAGTAGAGTTTTACTCAAGATATGAGACATCACCTTTTGCATCAACTTTCTCCATTTAGTTTCCACTCTCACAGTCCAATACTGTTGTGGAGTTTATTTTAGGTGCTTATTTTATTTTTGCCTTTTAAAAATCTTTTTACTTTCAATCTAAAATAAGTTAGACTTCAATGTTGGTTTTTTTTTTTTTTGTTTTGTTTTGTTTTGTTTTTTTTTAATATGGAGAATAGACAGAATTTAAGAACATGGGTTCTGATCTTCTAAAGATCCTCTGGAGCTGAAATGGATTCCTGCCAAAATCATGGGATGTGGATATCTGAAGTACCTTTAGAGCTTTCAGTCTCAGCCTGGACAGTATTTTGGAGCCTCTTTATTAATCTTTTACTTGGAGTTTCCCATCTAACCCAATCCTCTTAAAGAAATACAAACTACTATTGAATAAGAGTTACAAAGCCCCTCTGCTCTGTTTAATGGGATTCTTTCTGTTGGTTGTAGGTGAGCAAGTCATTGTGCCATAAACCTTAGTTCATAGAATCATAGAATGGTTTGGGTTGGAAGGGACCTTAAAGATCATCCAGTTCCAACCCCCCTGCCATCAGCAGGGACACCTTCCACTAGACCAGGTTGCTCAAAGCCTCATCCAACCTGGCCTTAAACACTTCCAGGGAGGGGGCATCCACAACTTCCTTGGGCAACCTGTTCCAGTGTCTGACCACCCTAACAGTGAAGAACTTCTTCCTAATATCTAATCTAAACCTACCCTCTTTCAGCTTAAACCCATTTCCCCTAGTTTTCTCATTAATTGCCCTTATGAAAAGTCCTTCCCCACCTTTCTTGCAAGGGATTTAAGAAGTCACCTAATCCATCTTTCTGCTCTAAGGCAGTATTAGTTTTGTCATTCCTGACATATTGGCTTCTCCTATAAACTCCAGAAGTTTCCAGTCTCAAGGAAATCACAGAATCACAGAATGTTAGGGATTGGAAGGGACCTCAAAAGGTCATCTAGACCAATCCCCCTGCTGGAGCAGGAACACCTAAATGAGATTACACAGGAAGGTGTCCAGGCGGGTTTTTAATGTCTCCAGAGAAGGAGACTCCACAACCTCCCTGGGCAGCCTGTCCCAGGGCTCTGTCACCCTCACTGTAAAGAAGTTCCTTCTGAAATTTAAGCGGAACCTCCTGTGTTCCAGCTTACACCCATTGCCCCTTGTCCTATCATTGGGCATCACTGAGAAGAGCCTGGCTCCATCCTCCTGATATTCACCTTTTACATATTTATAAACATTAATAAGGTCACCCCTCAGTCTCCTCTAGAGTCTCCAAGCTAGAGAACCAGCTCCCTCAGCCTTTCCTCATAAGGGAGATGCTCCACTCCCTTAATCATCTTGGTGGCTCTGTGCTGGACTCTTTCAAGCAGTTCCTTGTCCTTCTTGAACTGTGGGGCCCAGAACTGGACACAATATTCCAGATGCTTCACTTTTCAAATTCTTAGGAGTTTACCAAGCCCAGTGTGTTCAGGTTTTTACTGTGGGTGAAATTTTTTGCTGGTCTATGGTACCCGCTTTTAATCTTTTTTTGGATCCATTCTAAATGGTCCATATTTTGTTGGTACATGGTGCAAAAAATATCCCATAATAATCAAGCTGAGACCTTGGTAGTTTGGAGAACAGCGTCTGCAGTTAGTCTTTGATCCACAAAAGCCTCTGGAAACTTTTCTGCAGATTTCCTACACAGCTCCTATTCATTCTGTGGTTTATAGCTGGTTATTCCTGACTGAATGAACATCTTGTACATGATCCTGTTGGATAGCATTTCTTTTTCTTTTTTTTTTTTGTTTTTTTTTGTTTTGTTTTGTATTTTTTGAGGATATAAGTGCAATTTGTCAGAACCTTTCTTAATTTTTATTCTGCCCTCCAGAGTACTTTCAGTGCTTCTCAGCTTGGTGTCACCTCCAAATTTAATAAGCATATTCCATGTTCTATTACCTAGGTCATTAATGATAATATGAAACATTGATGAACCCAGAAAAGACCTTTCTGTGTCATTTCTAAGTGAGTCAAAGAATTGCTTTTAGGTAGCAAGCTCATTATATGTCATGGATAATTATATTATATTAATGAAACTGTGTAACAGAAAGAAGTAGCCAACATCTAACAGTGATGATGGAAGAAGTCACTTACACCAAGATTTCCTTTTCTCCTCTCAATTTTTGCCTGACTGCCTCGTTACCATCTAAGGCTCACAGGTAGAACACAGGAAAAAAAAAACAACCAACCAACCAAACAAACAAATAAAAAAACCCTCCCAGATTTTCTCCTTCTAATTCCAGGGCTGAGCTGAGCACTTAGAGTCCCATAGGAAGTTTTAAGAGTGTTTAGGTAACTTTCATAAGCAATGTAAGACATGTTTCACTCCTCTGCCTGCCCAGAAAGTCTGTACAGTACAAATAAACTCTGCAACATAAATAAGGAAACCTGCAAGGATGTACAACAAAAAGGATTTTCTTCCTATTTGCTCTGATCCCAAGGATGCTTACACAACTGCAGCCTCCATCTTCGCTATTTCAATTGTATCACACCTTTCCCATAGAGCTCGATGATACTGAGCATTCACTTAAATGCACAAATCGCTTTGTGCTGAATTATGTATTTTCTTAATATTTATTTTAATATGAAATGAGATTCTAAAAAATATTTTCAATGTTCTGCTATGGAAATAGATAAATTTAATTCCTAGCTGTAAAGTTTCTTTGAGAAGACATTTTGCATTCATATATCCCGTCTCTGTGAGTTCAACATAATATTTGAATTACTGATTACCTGCATTATGTGTAGAACTTCATGGAGCTGGACAGCTATGCTCCTGAGGACCCTTAGAGACATTAACTATTTCAGTGAAGTCCTGGAATATATTATATCCGTTAAGTTGCATGTATATTTACCTGTCTTAAACTGTAACACCTCAATGTCATCCCGCTAGTCCATGACCATCATATATGCACAATATATTCAACTAGGAGAATCTTTTACAGTTTTAGTTTACTGAGTTGAAATAAAGCTTTTGTTATTTCTGAGTAGTATTATTCTCCTGGGAATACACTGGAAGAGTTTTGTTTAGGTTTGTTGGGATGGTTATTTACAGCCCCCCCCAATAAATGACAAGCTAATACATTTTTTTTTTTGTCATCTAAACAGCATTTCCATGAAACTTTGGCTCATGTGGAATAATCCATTGCATTATTACTTTCAATTTATTTGACACCTGTCCAATATTCTAGACACTTCTAGCTACCTGAAGTACTTCTGTAGTTTCCAGTACAAGAGTATTTTTGCACTTTTGATATTTTTCTTTATGTTGTTTATCTTCAAAATATCTGTGTGAAGTATTCCTGCTTATAAAGAGGTAGAGAATGTAGACAGAGACTAAACTTACATAGAATCATAAAATTACAGAATGGTTTGGATTGGAAGGGACTTTTACAGGCCATCCAGTCCAACCCTCCTGAAATAAGCAGGAACATCTTCAACTAGATCAGATTGCTCAAAGCCCTGTTCAACCTGACCTTGAATGTTCCCAGGGATGGGGCATCTACCACCTCTCTGGGCAACCTGTGCCAATGTTTCACCACCCTCACTGTAAAAAATTTCTTCCATATATCTAATCTAAATCTATGTTTTTTTAGTTAAAAACCATCACCCCTTGTCTTATCGCAACAGGCCCTGCGAAAATGTCTCTCCCCATGTTTCTCATAGTCTCCCTTTACATATTGAAAGGCAGCAATAATGTCTTCCCAGAGCCTTCTCTTCTCCAGGCTGAACAACCCCAGCTCTCTCACCCTTTCTTCACAGCAGAGGTGCTCCATTCCTCTGATAATTTTTGTGGCTCTTCTCTGGACCTGTTCCTACAGGTCCATGTCTTAATCTGAGGTCTCCAGAGCTGGACACAGTACTGTAGGTTGGGTCTCACTGGGGCAGAGGAGAAGAATCACCTCCCTTGACTATGACAAACATGCAAACCTGACAAACACCACACAGAAGTCCTGTGCTGAAGCAGAGAATTTATGCTTCAGAAGTCATAAACTGGCACCTCAGGCTTCCAAGCCTTTTCTTCTGTAGCTTGTTGCATAAAACGCATTGTGCTCAGCTCTTCCCCACATAGTGATTCGGTTTTCATGTCTATGAAGCTGTAATACCTTTATGAGGCATCTAAAGGAAAAAGAACAGCTTGTCCAGACTTGGCTTATACTTTTGTATTTCTCATTCTTTTATTTTTAGCTCAGGTTTTGTTTCGTTGTAACTTGCCTCTCAGAAGAGGTTGACTGTCACACATGGGCTATTTCACTGACTGTCCTGACACCTAGGCTCTCACATGCCCCATCCCTTCAACCCTTGGTAGACCAGATAAGTCCTGCTGTCTTCTAGGCATACTTTTCCAGCATGGGATCTGTAAAGGGCTGGTAGCAGGTGGACTCAGAGCTATTTTGCTCAGTCCTTTTGATATCAGAGGCTTAAAATCTCTGTAGAAGTATTTTGCTGAATCATGTTACAGTCTTTAAATGTTCTGTATAATATGAAATTTCCTGCAGTTCATCTTCAAATCTTATGTCCATTATTAAACGCTTAGGGGACTTTTTTTCCCATGTGGTAAAATACATCATCTTTTTTGCTAATTATGATTATCTTCTCATTTAATTTTGCTGCTACTCCTTTCTGTAGGGCATGAGCCAATCCTACTGCATTGTTCTG
>NW_010334870.1:6101-6361 GCF_000700745.2 Antrostomus carolinensis | reverse complement strand
CACTGTCGATGTCTCCGACAAAGATGTTGAAAAATATTGGACCAATACTGACCCTTAAGGGACACCACTAGTCATTGGTTTCCACTCAGACATTGAGTTGTTGACCTTTGAGTCACAACTCAACTCTTTGAGTATGACCATCCAGCCAATTCCTTATCCATCAAGTGGTCCATCCATCAAACCCATGTGTCTCCAATTTAGAGATGAGGATGTTGTGCAGGACAGTGTCAAACACCTTGCACAAGTCCAGGTAGAAAACA
>NW_010334870.1:0-6073 GCF_000700745.2 Antrostomus carolinensis | reverse complement strand
AAAAGGCCACCAGATTGGTCAGGCACGATATACCCCTTGGTGAAGCCGTGCTGGTTGTCAACAATCACCTTCTCATTCTCCATGTGTCTTAGCCTGTAGTTCCCAGGGTCTTCCTTATTTCCCTTTTTAAAAATGGGGATTATGTTCCCCCTTTTCATGTCTGCAGGAACTTCACCAGACTGCCATGACTTCTCAAATAGGGTGGATAGTGAAATTGCAACTTTATCAGTTAGTTCCCTCAAGGCCCATGGATACATCACATCAGGTCCCATGGACTTGCGGACCTTCAAATTCCTTAGGTGGTCCCAGACTTGATCTTCTCCTACAGTGGACAGCTTTTCTTTCTCCTGGACCCTTCCTTTGCTTTCAAGGACTTGGGCAGTGTGGCATGACCCCTTGCCAATGAAGACTGAGGTAGAAAAGTCATTAAGCGCCTCAGCTTTCTCAATGTCCCGGGTGCCCAGGTCTCCCTTCCAGAGAGGGCCCACATTTTGCCTAGTTTTCCTTTTCTCCCCAGCATACCTGTAGAAGCTTTTTTTGTTGCCCTTGACATCTCTGGCCAAATTTAATACTGGCAGGGCCTTGGCTTTCTTAACCTTATCCCTGGCCACTTGGGCAATTTCTCTTTATTCCTCCCATGTTACCCATCCTTCCTTCCACCCTCTGTAGGCTTCCTTTTTCAGCTTAAGTTTGTTCAGAAGCTTTCTGTCCATCCATGCAGGCCTCCTGCTGTTTTGGCTGCCTTTCTCTTTGTTAGGTTGCACCACTCCTGGGCTTGGAGGAGAAGATCTTTGAGTATAAACCAGCTCTCCTGAGCACCTCTTCCCTACAAGAATTTATCCCACAGTACCCGACTAAGCAGGTCCCTGAAGAGATCATGTAGAATCTTTAGATATGTACCATCTCACAGATATAGCCTGACACGACTTGGTTGTTAATATTGCTGTGATTGTAAAATAAAACAGTAAAAATGAAGTGTTTTGCTTTTAGTTACCTTTATTGATATTGATTAAAGCATGTTTTGTTTTTTTTCAGAGGCTCAGTGAGTTGTAACAGTTATTTTGCTGATGGCTCTAAAGGCAGGTATTTTTGTGCATTCAGCCATATAATTAGGACATCATATACAAGAGTCTGCTTTTCAAGATAAACTGGATAGTTGAGCTGAATGAGTACACATACATATTGTATAATATTTAGAAAGAGTGGGGTTTTTTTCTTCTCTTAAATCAGTCTCTTGCTTTGAATTATAGTCATTCAGATAGTCTTTAAAATTAAGTCAAAATTTCATTTTGACTTTTTTTTTTTTTTGCATATTTAGGGTATAAAGAAGAGAGATATTTTAAATGATTGTTATTTTGAAAGTTGTTTCGGTGTTCTCTCAATAAAATAAAGAGTCATTTCAGACAACACAAAAACAAATTTGACCACAAAAGTATTTCACAATAAACATTTGCTAGGGATAAGAATTTGCTATGGACTGTTAATGATGAGACCTTAAAAAGCCAAGGTAGAAATGCAATTTTCTTCTTCTTACCTGGTAACAAAGTAGTGTTTGAATAATGAAGTTTACCACTTTCTTCCATGTTTCTGCTTGACCTTATTCTAACTGCTGAGTTGAGTATCAGTTATGGAAACCCCTATTCAGGGATATCTATGATGACTAACATGACATTAGGAGCAGAGAAATAAGTCTCCAGAGATTTAACTAAACTAACACCTATAGTAAACCTAAAATATTATAAGCATATATGAGATATGATCAGAATTGTATAAATTTCACACTGGATTTTAATAGAGTGCTTCTTCTTAATAAATGTGAACAGTCAAATCAATATTGTACAGCCTTTTGTGCACAATTTGGAACAGATATTAGCTAAGATGAATTTCAGAAATTATAATTTCAGAGTATTTATAAAGAGAAAGAAGGGCTTCAGACTGGCATCTATGCACAGCAATCTGTTCGGGTTTCATTTGGCTTTTAGAGTTCCCAAGTGATTTCTTTGAAACTGTCTGCCAAGACCTAGCCACTAGGGTGCAGATATGCAGCACGAACCACAGAGGAGAATACATGTAATGTCTCACGACTTCAAAAAGCATTTTTTTCTTTAAATACTCCAAACTTTTTGACAGTATTCCAAACTCTGAGAGTATTTAGTTGTTCTCAGAATCCAAAACCTTTGAGCTTTCATTCTGTAAGTTAATATTTTAGTAGATTTCTCTGGTATTCTTTATTTGTTAACAAATATAGTTTCTAGATACATATCATTAATACAATGATACACAAAAGCTTTTAAAACATCTGTACTTAAAGCAAAATTATAAAAGGTCAGATGCATTGCATATAACCTCATAGTTAAAACTGTAGTGTTGAAATTGTAGTGTTACAAAGTCCTGCTTGAAGCAGGACTATTGTGTACAACAGCATGAGGAAGAGGATGATCTTGCAGCTTTAATGGTAAAGCAACGCTGAGGATTTGTAAAATGGTTATTGGAAGTCAGAACTGACAACTACTGAACCTCCCACCTACAGGCACAATTTTAGTCTGAATCACTGTTTCATACTTACAACTTTTACTTTTTGCTCATTAACACTAAACCAAAAATACTTTCTTTATTGTATTATTTTTAAGATGGGGGCATTTTTGTTTCTTGATAAAGAACCATTTTTGTTGCTGTAGAAAATAAAATTAACCATTTATGCATTGACAAACTCACAGATAGCAGACACATTTTTGTTTTGTGTCATTTGTACTTTTATTAGAGGTAATAAACAATGTGGTTGATGCCCAGCACTACTTTTTTCCTTACAAGAAGGAGGGCAACATTTCTAGTGTAAATGGTACAATTGGCTTGCACTCTGGATGTAAAATAACTTCTGGCCTTGAGATAAGAATACATATATTCCTCGAATCCTTTCCATCAGACTAACATTCTCTTTTGCAGTACACTATCCAAACTGTTCCATCTTCTTTTTCATTCTGCAACACACCAGTTGCTATTTTAATGCATCATTATTCCTTCTTTTTCAAACTGTTTACATTTTTACAGGCCACATTTCCTGCAGTGCTCTTTTCAACTCCAGCTCATGCACACTGAACCCAGAAATGTGCATGCCTGCTGCTCCATAGGTAGCCTGCCTTGATTAGACCTCTGGATGCCATGCAGTCCTGTATTTTCTCCTCACATGCTTTCTGTGAGGCTTTCTGCCACCTTGCAGTGTTGTCTTTCTAATGACACAGAGTAGCTGAAGTGGGAAAAATAAGAATTGTATAACTTTTCAAGACCCAAGAACACTGCATTTCAGCTGGCTAAAGAAACATCCTGAAAATCCAAGGCGTCCCTTTACATACATTTTACCTTTGATGTCTTTTAGTCTTGCTGATTTGGGGACGTAGCTTTTTTTTTTTTTTTTACTTTTTCTTCAGTATGTTTGTTATTTGCTGTTTATTTGTTCCTTGACGGGTCTGCTTTGAAAACATACCTGTTCATTTCCCTTCCTGTATGCTTGTGAACAGTTATCTGAAGTTGTTTTTTTGGGTTTTTTTTTCAGATTTATCCTATCCATACATTAACAAATTACTTGATTGTGCATATTTGGACTGTTAAAAACAACTACCCAGCTGAAAAATTCTTTTCAAATAGCCAGGCATACAGCATAAGCATTGTATCAGCTAGTGCCAAGAGAAAGATGTTTTGGTATCCAGATGAGAGAAATGCTTGTTAATGCCTATGCTATTGCTCAGTAATGGAACTAATGGTGTGATTAAGGGTTTAGGATGGAGCACTGTATTGTGCAGTCTTTCAGTATTTGCTTTGATTGTCTATCTGTGTTCCCCTGTAGTTGGAGAAAAAATTGGACTTTAAGATTTTCATCCGCACTGGTTCTTCTAGCCAAATCACTGTCATCTCAATGATGTTGCAATTAACCTAGTATGAGGGCGTAGTCTAAAATGAGTTAAAGCTGCTTCTAAAAGTAAGCTATCCTAAGTTTTCTGGAGACAGTGAAACAATCAGAATTATGATCTAAACTCGTAAGAGTGAAGTCTGGGAAAAATCATGTAAAGGGTATACAAAAAGTGTTGTAAAGTTTAAGTTGATCCTTAACTATTACAACATTGAAGAATACTCTGTAGAGAAAGTCACATTATTCTCTGCCTCCTGCAAGGCATTTTTCACTATAACAATCAGGTCCTGAGACTGAATGCAAAATCAGGTTGTTTCATTACAATCATGCTCATGAACCTAATATGTAAATATTTTTTTCCTGTCTGCTTTTTTTGCTCTGATAAAAAGTGACAAGTTGTTGCTTTAAATGTCAGAAATATGTTTGAAATTAACATCCATTGAAGACTTTGTTTTCATTATTATTTTTTTGATCTCCACAAATTAAAGTAAAATCATTCATTATTTGTAGGTCTTGTTTTAAATATTTTCTTGACAGTGCTGCAGGTTAAAATAATAAATATTTATTTGGGTATCCAAATATAACAATCAGGTAACAGATTTTCTTGATTATTCAAGTGTTTGAGTTTTTCAGATTGGGAAGTGTGCGTTCCTCTGGATGTAGCCCAGTGAACTGATTATCAGAAAAGGATGTATCAGAGAGAAGCTGCAAAAAACCAACGCTACCAAAAAAAAAAAAAAGTTAAGGAAAGATATTAATGGAAAGATCTGTTTCACCATGACTATCTAAATGCTTCTTCCTCACTAAATATGTCTATGGTAGTTTAGTTTGGAACAGTTTAGATATAGGTTACCCTGACTAATAAACCTGCTTAGTACAGGATATGTTTCTAATGGGAAAGTTATTGTGGAAGAGCTCATGTGCTTAACATTCAGCCCTTTAAGTCTTTCTGTAACACCCTTGTATGGCTACAGACTTCATCTATACAAATCCTGGGAATGCCTATATGAGAAGCCAGAGTTAAAGAATTGCTGCTCTCATTTATCCTTTCCTCCTCTTGAATGAATCTATAGGGAAGATATAGACATACTCAGCAAAAATGTAGACATACTCATTAAAAAATGTAAAACAAAGATGGTTAATTTTATTGTGATATTTTGATGTTCAACTTTTAATCCCCATAATGATTTTTTCAATATCTAAAAGAAAGAAGACACTTTATTCCTATAAATGAAACAAAACTAGTTACAATTCAGTTTTGTGAATGTTTTAATTTTATTTATTTTCCCTCACTGCACTTCAGATTTTTTCAGTTATGAATTGGGGTAATCTCAGTAAATGATTTGGCATTGTTCTTTGATGTAAGTATACTTGTTTGCTTTCTTATAGCTTCATTTTAATGTCTCTGTCTCTCTATTTATGCATTATCTCCCTTCCCCTTTCTTCTTATATACTGTGTTGGTGTTGTGAAATGCCTTGTGCAGTGATATCTCTAGCAGAATACTACTTTCTATTTCCTTGGGTTATTTAGATTTGTTTATTGTTCTTTCTTGATCTTAAGTTCATTTCAAATCCTTACTGTCTACTCAGTTGGCGAGGAGCACAGCAGTTGCAACAGTAAGTTGAGCGGAGGTACTGGAGAGAGGGAGGGCTGCAGATGTGACACTGAGTCCCATCAGGACCTCCAGGTACCACACCTTCTTGTTTTCAGGACAGTCTTTTCCCTCACAAATACGGATTTGCAGAGGTGTTTCTCTAGTGCTCATTGGCCCAGTCTGGGCTGGGGGATCTGAGCTTTCCACTCTCATAAGGTCGCCCTTCCCCCACTACAAAAAACCCCAGTTTTCCCCCCCACCACCAACCCAACACACTTCACCAAGGGCAAATTGTGCCTGACCAATCTGGTGACCTTTTATGATGGGGTTAAAACGTTGGTGGATACGGCTAAAGCAACCGATGTCATCTACCTGGACTTGTATAAGGTGTTTGACACTGTCCCGCATGACATCCTTGTCTCTAAATTGGAAACATGTGGGTTTGATGGATGGACCACTCGGTGGATAAGGAATTGGCTGGGGGGTCATACTCAAGGAGTTGTGGTCAACAGTTCAATATCTGAGTGGAGACCAGTGACTAGTAGTGTCCCTTAAAGGTCGGTATTGGGGCTGG
>NW_010334869.1:0-4783 GCF_000700745.2 Antrostomus carolinensis | reverse complement strand
CCCACTCCATTCTCCTTGCTTTTATTTCTGACCCCCAGCCTACTTGGGGGGGGGAATGTTGGAGAGACAGCCAGCACTACCCAGCAGCAACCAAAACACTGGTGCATTACCAACACCTCTCTAGCCACCAATTCAAAACACAGCACTCTGAGGGCTGCCACAGGGAAAATCAATCAACTCCATCCCAGCCAGACCCAATATACATGTTCAATATATAAATGGGGGTTGAGTGAAAAGCTGGGGATTCTCTTGGGGATTGTTTGTGCTCGCTCTTCTAGGACAGCAGTTTCAGCTTCAAATCTAGCCATTGAAGAACATCAAAACAACGACAGCTGGAGACAGTCTAGGCATTGGTCGGTGACTGTTGAGCAATTCACTGTGCATTGCTCATTTGCATATTCTATGATTACTCTTGTTAATAATAATGTTCTATTTAAATTAGTAAATTGGTTTTATCTCAATCCATTAGTTTTCTCACTTTTACCCTTTTGATTCTCTCTCCTGTTCCCTGACAGAGGGAGAGTGAGTGAGCGGATGTGTTTGGCTAAGGGAATGAAACCACCACAAGTTTACTAGCAATAACTTTGTAGTAACCTGTAATATTATATATATATTTGTTACTGCTATTATCAAGTGCTATTATTGCCACTGTTATTGATTGTTGCTATTATTTTTTGCCATTATTATTGATGGCTGCAATACTATTGAAGATATACTTGCTAGTGGTGATTTTTGTGGTATTTGTGGTAATCTGTAATAAAGTAAAGAAATTTTGAGGATAAAGCCTCCATGTCCTTGTGTATTATGGAATCTTAGAAACGCAATCACAATCTGTACACAACCGCAGACCAGGTAACCCTTTAGGTCATGATTACTTGGACAGCTCAATGACACCTCTGACTTTGGTCAGCTAAACTGCACCCAGAACTTCATTCACCATATTAGAAGATTGTATATGCTGTGTATTCAGGCACCGAAGTCTATTTATGTAGGATCTGGCTTCCTCCTGTCTTTGTTCGCCCTCCTTATCTCCTTTATTAGATGCAAGAAAAGAAGCAATAGCAATTTTTGAAGCTTCTACTGGGCTTGAGTCACAGCACCCATCCTGCTCCTGCCCCACGCACAAAATGTGTGCAGGACTTGTAAGAGAGATTACCATTGTTGGTTGGATACCATCATTCTGACCAATACTGCCTACCTCAAAATGGCAGGAGAAGCACACATGAAGCCCTTGTTATCTATCTGCAACTCGGGTAATATGATCACATTCTTGGAGATTTTGTTTTCTAGCTCAGTGTTGAAACTACTGGGCCACAGACTCTTAGAATTATGTAAAAATGTGAGTGTAATGTTTAAAATGGCAAGGAAGGAAAAAAAAGTCAGTCCTGTAGTCATCTATCCAGAGACAGGATCCTTCAGGGATCTTAAGGCTTGATGACAAGGTCTCAAAGGCCTCTGTGTAGAATTATGCTCGTGTATACAACAAGCAGTCACAGCCTGCTCTAAACTGTCAGAGATTCACTGAAGTCTGTGGAACCATGACTACTTAAAGACTCCTGATTTCTTCTTCATATATGACTTCAAGGATAAAAAGGAAGCACAAAATTCTGGAGAATTCTTCATAAGATGGGACCAATGTGTAGCTGATTGTCTTATTTTCACGTGACGAGGCTCAAATTTTGGTCTTCTTCAGCCTTGCTTGTGAACTTCCTCAAGTTTCAGTCTTGTAAGTTTTTGCACCCGATGTCCATGATTTTATTTTGGACAGATGCATTGCACATATTCATACCAGACATAAATGACAAGACAGGTTGGATTGGTGATTATCTTTACAGAAAAATGCTAAATCCTCTTTAGTGATTTTTTTTTAATATATAAATTACATTTTCATAAATAAGCTTATACTACAGTTATATTTGGACAAAAAGGTGTACTGCAAAGAACAATAATGTTAATGTTAATGTTAGTGTTAATGAGGTGGCATTATTAAACAGGCTTCATAAATTGACAGTAATTATTTTTATTGTGGTTTTAGTGTTAAATACATTCCCCAAGAAATGTTGGACTTTACAGGGTCCTGATGCTGCACTAATCACTCCTAACTTTCTTCGTATAAATTGATCACAGTAAAATGGCTGCAGCTGCTAATACAACTATTGTTCTTGAACCCTTTTTAGTTGCAATTCATTTGATCTGAAAAGTGTAATTTTCCAAATTTTGGCTGATCATTTAGGAATTGAACTCTACCATTAATGGGGAGAAAATTCACCTTTTGAAGTGTATTAAATAGATCCAAAATTAGGTGTAAAAGACACACCTTAAAGTCTGATATGCTTATTAGATCCAAGTCTATAAACTGGTGAGATAATTTAATTGAAATTGCTTCAATGATGTTCAGCATTGCTTTTTTTAATAGGCAAAAAATGTTTTCCAACAAAATTGTTTTCACCCTGATGAACTCGCAAGATCTTAATGAAAATTCTCATTTTACAAAATGAGAATAATAAGATAAAAAACCTCTAGTATTTTAAAAAATATCATTTAGATAAATTTTTATTATAGTATGAATATCTCAAGAAGTTAATAAAAATAGTAATATATAATAATATAACATATTTGCTTTCAACTGTATTCTACCTTTACTTAGCATGTAAGTAAACTCTAAATATTTTTTTTCATAGAATTATTAAGGAAGCTGTTAAAACTGGACGAACAGAAATATCATATGCACTTCTTTAGAGTCATAGAACTCAGGAGGTCTCTAGTACAACCTCCTACTCAAAGCAGAGTCAGCTATGAGGTCAGATTAGGTGGCTCAGAGCTTTATCCTGTCAGGTCTTGAAAATCTCCCAAGGTTTTTCCTGCAGAAAAGTTCAGTCACAGGCTCATATTGCTGCAAAGTCTTCTTCCTTCCTAGGGATCGGACTTTATATTTGTCTTTCATGGATTTCATTCATTTCCTCTTGGCCCATTCTTTTGGCCTGTCCAGGTCTCTCTGGATGGCATCCCTGCCCATGAGCAGATCAACTGGTGTCCTGCAAGTGGTCATCTGCAGATTTGACAAGAGTGTACCTTGCTGGAGAAGACGGAGACAGACAAGACACTAAGTATCTATGCTTTACCTGTGTCTGCTGTCACTCATTTGTGTCATTCAGCAACAGGGCCCCATTTTCCTTATTCAACCTTTTGTGGTGGCTTGGCTAAAACTCAGCTATTCTAGCTACTAAGAAGAAAACTCTATCCTAGCAAAACCAGGATACCTTTGAATACTAATGGAGCAGTAGAAGCTCTTCTTATTGCCCTTAGTGTCCTTTGGTCATCTGAACTCTAGCTGAACTTTGACTTTCCTAACCCAACACCTATATCCCTGGAAAGTCCTTTTAAATCCCTGCTTTGTATTTTCTAAATCTATGCTTTGTTTCCTTCTCCTGTATGCTGCCTTTTTGCATTGGAGCTCCATTATGTGTTTCCTATTTAGCCAAGCCCATTTCCTGAATATACTGAAGTCTGCTGTCCTGAGTCTACAGTCATGGGCAGGGATTGCAATAGAAAGGGAGAAACAGAATATTGTTTTGATCCATTTCTTCTCATAACTGTTCTTTCCTGAAAAAATCTTTTAACATTTATTTTGATGTGATTATTCAGATTGCCTAAGATAACAGAAGTTTGTGAACAATATTGCCCTAAGTGAAGGAGCAAGCGTGTAGTTGAGGTGTTCATGTGAGAAGTGCTACATCTGAGTCAGTGCTCTAGATGCCCTTTCTCATCAGCAGATGTCATCTCCTAGGATGTCCTTCTTTAGACACTTGTATTAGGAGGAGATGAATCTCCCACTGTTGGTGCCTAGTTCCCTCTGTAAAGGAGGCATAAAGTGCTAATTTTGAGTTAGATCCTCGAAGCTGAATGTCTACACTAGAGTTGATTAATTCCATTTTCCTTGTTACATTAGCTAGACATAGCGTGTGTAGTGATAGCTGTGGCAGGGAGCAGTGCTGCAGCACCTGGCAACATCAGGATCAGAAGCCTATATTCTGTTTTTTAAGAACAAACAGTAAACTTTGATTTGGGCAGCCTGACTTTGGGTAGCTAATATTTGTGCTTAAATGAAGTCCTAGATACAAAGCTTAGCCTATAAGAGCTGTGATTACTATCTTAATAGTACCTTAATAGTACTACTTTAATAGTACCTGACCTTGACAGGCTTCAGGGGTGGGCCCATGCAAACCTCATGAAGATCAACAAGGTGAAGTACAAGGTCCTGCACCTTGGTCAGGGCAACCCCAAACACAAATATAGGCTGGGCAGAGAATGGATCAAAAGCAGCCCTAAGGAGAAGGACTTGGGGGTATTGGTGGACAAGAAGCTCACCAACACGAGCCGGCAATGTGCGCTCACAGCCCAGAGGCCAATAACCATGTCCTGGGCTGCATGAAGAGCAGCATGGGCAGCAGGTCGAGAGAGGGAATTCTGCCCCTCTGCTCTGCTCTCCTGAGACCCCACCTGCAGTGCTGCATTGAGTTCTGCAGTCCCCAACACCTGCGGTCCCCATAGACCTACAGGAGCAAATCTAGATGAGGCCATGAGGTTGATCAAAGGACTGGAGCACTTCTGCTATGAGGACAGGCTGAGATAGTTGGGGCTGTTCAGCCTGGAGAAGAGAAGGCTCTGGAGAGACCTTCTAGCAGCCTTCCAGTACCTGAAGTGGCTACAGGAGGGCTGGGGAGGGAGGTTTTGCAAGGACAGGTAGGAATAGGACAAGGGGTAATGGCTTTAAAATGGAAGA
>NW_010334868.1:47384-51101 GCF_000700745.2 Antrostomus carolinensis | reverse complement strand
CCGCGGCTTTTCTTCTGGCCAGACACCCCAAATCAGTAAATGGTGAGCGTTTGCCAACGCAGCCACTTCGTTTCTCAAAGTCTCTGCCCAAGTCCTGGACAGAGGATGCGTCTGTGGCCACATGTTGGCTCGCAGGAGGGTCCTCACCGGCTGAGATCACACGTAGCTTTCTGACCCACAGCCTTGAGAAGTGGAGAGGCTCTGTCAGCATACGGGATGGATGCTGACATGCTGCGAAGGACTTTTCATAAGGGCAGTTAATGACAAAACAAGGGGAAATGGGTTTAAGCTGAAAGAGGGGAGGTTTAGATGAGGTATTAGAAAGAAGTTTTTCACTGTGAGGGTGGTCAGACACTGGCAGAGGTTTCCCAGAGAAGTTGTGGCTGGGGCTCCCTCGGAGGTAAGGCCAGGCTGGATGAGGCTTTGAGCAACCTGGTCTAGTGGAAGGTGTCTCTGCCCATGGCAGGGTGGTTGGAACTAGATGATTTTTAAGGCCCCTTCCAACCCAAAACATTCTATGAGGGAAAGGAGAGAAAACAAACCCCTTCTGAACGCGTTGTGGAAGTTTCTCAACATTTTCAAAGTCACAGCGAGGGTTCAGGGTTTCATTGTAATCGAGTTTCTCTGGGGCATTTACCTTTGTGGTGTCACCTTCACCTTGCCACCTTCAGGGAGATTTGGCAAATATTTCGGGAAGATGGAAGTCCTGTGAGAAATCAGATACCCGTGGCTGATCCTCAGAGGAGAGGTGGACAGCCTTCCTCAGCCAAAGACTCCTGTACTAAAATGTCCTATGACCAAGAGCCATTCCATGTATTTTTGAGAGTCAACAGGATGTGAGTTCTGAAAATCCTTGACAGGCAGATGACAGGCTATGGGGTGGGGTTGGAGTGGGAGAGCCCCTGCCTCCTGAGGTGACTCAACAGAGTGAGCCCCAGCTGCCTCTGGAAGTTTTTTTCCTCCTACAACTGGAGTTTGTCTCACCTAGCAGCCCTTAAGCTGGTACAGCCTTCCCTGTGGGCACACAGGAGCAAACTCCAACACTTAGGAGAGTGCAAACCTGCCTTTGTCCTATAAATCACTTAAAATACAATGGGCATGGTGTCCTGAGGATGAGCAGTGCAAAGCAGGAGAGGACAATAAACTAAGAAGAGGGGAGCAGTTGTTTGTGGTTGTCTAAGAGTGTCTTTGGTTTAACAGCACCAAATTATCATCCTAAGGAAGATCTAATCATCTCCAGATGGACCAGTGGTTGGTCTGTCGGACAGCTTCAAACCACATCCGCAATGAGGAACATCTGGTCTCCGACCAACCAGACTAAAGTTGGACTGAAGTAGGAACTCTCAGGTAGATGCAGAGGCCTCACGCCAGCCGCCTTGTTTTACTTGTTTGCTTGCATTGAGCTGGATGACCAATTTAGAGAGAGGCCGTGTGTAGATTTATGTCTCTTGTAGACCTGCGTAGTAGGTCCCTTTCTCTGAGGCAAGTCTCATGGCTTTTGAAGGCAAGGCTGTATGTGTTTCAAAACATTAATTCAATATTAAATTATATCTCCCTGAGTCTGTGTTTGATTTTAGATAACTATTGCCAGTCACTAATTTCTTCCCAATAGGACTAAATTTTATTGGGAGTGAGGTCATTTCTCCTTGCCATGGGTCTGAGAACAACTTACAGCTGAAGTTATGGGAGACTATTGTTACCAGCTCTGTATTTTTTACATATTTTCTTGGTAAAGTGTCCCTATTTTGGTTCAGTTTAGAGGGATTATTTTTTCTTAGGGGAAAGAAACCTTTGGTGCTGTTCTTGAGTCAGAGAAAAGTAAAAGGGAAGCCCCAAAGCCACTTACAAATACATGATTTTAACTTGCCATTTGAAATTTTCAGGTAAGCTGATGTTTGAGGACTGCTTCCTTTTATTCCTGGCAAAAACAAGCCACCACAAAATTAAAGCTTCCTGAATCAAAACATTTGGAGACTCAGCATGTGGCTCACAGTGCTAGCTATAAAGCATACATAGTGATTAATTACTTTGTCACAAAATTACGTTTGGTCCTGGAAATTCTGAGACACCCGAGTAGTTCAATGGAGAATGAAGAAGCGTATCCATTTGGGGGTTTGTCACATGTTCATAGGGTAGTTGACACTTTTAAACTTCAGTAGATAATGAATCAGGCCCCTTACACCTGTAATTCATTTCCATCTGATTGGTCGCTTGAGAGCTCTGATTAACTTTTTATCTTCCTGCTGCCTAAAGGAATAGTACAGTTTTATTTTAAGAGTAGTTTACATTGTACTTCCTAACATGTACTGGAATGTCCTGGGCAAATGTTAACCTAACTGATGCTCTCTTGAGTCCTGTGTATTGAAATCATTAAACTTATTTGATAAACTGTTGGGCTATGCTTTAGGTTTGTCTGTCTGCTTCCCATTCACATCTTGAATTTATGGGATGAATGTAGTTCTTGTGTGCTTCTCTTTCAGCCCAGGTCATATTTGCTCCTCAGATTCATTACAGAAACAAAATTGTGTTTGGAACCAAAGAACAAGGATGTTTTCTCACATCTTGAAGTCAGTAGTTTGCTCAGCTGATGAGCTGAGGAAATAGGTCATTTTAGCTGTCTTGGACAAAAAGCAGTGATTAGTAATAATTTCCTTTCTAGCATATTTTCTGTTACACTACATTTCTTACTCATATACCAAACACTGTCTGTTTAATGGGGAAAAAAAGACACAGAAAGGACAGCAGGAAATAATTAGACATAATCTCTCTTCTTTTGATAGAAAAATGATCCGGTCCAGGAGTATCTTGAATGGAGGCATCTCACTGGAGAAGTCCATATGAATCAAGTATGGCGCTGTAATGTGTTACAGTATAAATGATGAAACATATCAGAAAACGCCCTTGTGCTAGGTAATGAAAAGTGTTTGTGACTGCTGCTTAAGCAACAGGGTCAAAGTCCGAAGGTGTCCCCAGCAGCAGATTGTACCAGGGCCGTGCACATTAGATTTACTCATGCAGTCAGGAGTTCAACATGTGGATCAGCACAGGAGCTTTAACATGCGTTAGAGTCCCAGTCCCTTTCTGAAATTAAAGCAGGCCCCTCACCACAACTACATGATGGGAATCTTGAGAGGACCCTGCTGTGGTATTTCCTTGCTTCAGGAAGGTGCCTCTTATTTCCTTATTGAGTCTGCTGCTAGTTACCTGCTAAAGAAAAGGAGTCTTGTTTCATTTTTTTGTTGTTGTTTGGTTTTAAATCACTGTGCTTAGTCTTTCTATCCCCAGTTGGCTATTTAGCTGTCACCCCTGCTTGAGCTACTGCCTCTTTTCCAAACCTTATCTTCTACCCAGGATTTTTTTTTTCTTATAGTCTAGCACTAATTTTATGAGGAATTCAAACTAGTGGATAACAAAATTTGTGAGCCTGTCATTGCATAAGAGGATAGGTGAACTGGGTTTCTCAGTCTACAGAATGGCCAATGATTCTGGTCTCTGAATGGCCTTGGGCTGGGAGAGAGCAAATGATGACTAACTTTTCCTGTTACCTGACAAAGTGGAAGGATATCTCCTCAGTCCTATTCTACTTCTCTCTGGAGTTATTCCTTGCCCTGCAACAACTACCTCTTGCAGACATAACTTTTAAGTTGGAACTGAGTCTGGTGTGTATTTCCAGTTCTTTATACAACAATAATTAAAACAATGAGATTGTAATTTGAA